>NC_049208.1:1837567-1982567 GCF_013347855.1 Anguilla anguilla | reverse complement strand
GGCTCAGCTGCGCTTCCCCATGCCAAAGGTACGCAGGGAGAGAGGGAGGGAGGGAGGGAGGGAGGGAGGGAGGGGGGGAGGGGGGGAGGGAGGGGGGGAGGGGGGGAGGGGGGGAGGGAGGGGGGGAGGGATGGAGATGGAGGGAAGGGGGGGAGGGAGGGGGGGGAGGGATGGAGGGAGGGGGGGAGGGGGGGAGGGAGGGGGGGAGGGGGGGAGGGGGGGAGGGAGGGGGGGAGGGATGGAGGGAAGGGGGGAGGGAGGGGGGGAGGGATGGAGGGAGGGGGGGAGGGATGGAGGGAGGGGGGGAGGGATGGAGGGAGGGAGGGAGGGAGGGAGGGACGGATGGAGGGACGGAGGGATGGAGGGAGGGAGGTAGGGGGGGCACCCACAGCTTGTGAAGAGCTGTTACTCACTCTGAGGTACATTTTCATTTCTGTCGAGGGGATGATTCGGTGCGCTTTATAATGGAAAACGGCCGTGGGTGCCCCTGTTCACATGCCAGCCAGATGATCTACTGATTACATTTTTCTTGTACCACATGGTAAATGATTTCTTTGGAAAGAAGTTGCATTCTAAATAAGAGCCCCTCTCTCTGTGTTCCCAGGGGATCCTTAGGGTCCACTTCCTGGAGGCCCAGGCCCTGGAGGGGAAGGACAAGTTCCTGGGCGGGATGATCAAGGGGAAGTCGGACCCCTACGGCGTCCTCCAGATCGGCAACCAGCTGTTCCAGACCAAGACCATCAAGGACAACCTCAATCCCAAGTGGAACGAGGTGTACGAGGTGAGAGCCAAGATCCGGGCCACCAGGGGGCGCTGTGGGCCCCGCGGTCCGCCATCGAATCACACCTGCGTTCGGTAGCCCCGCCCTGCCCTGCAGGGCAACGCCTGATTGGTTGCAGCGTCGCCCACAGAGATGGACAATCCAGATTCAGGAAGTAAAAGTTCTACCCAGGATCCAATCACCTGGATTTGCTAATTAGTGCTCTTCTTCAGCTAGGAGGGTTGAGCTAATTAGTGTAATCAGCTGAGTTCATTTCCATCTGAAGTCACCCTGATTGACTGTACCATCTCCCAGAATTTAGGGGGAGTTGTGTTAGGATCCGTGTCTCATTGTTCTATAGCGACCTCTGCTGGTCGATGGGGGCGTGTGATCTGCTCGCTACGGCTGCACATAAGGAGTCTTCCTCCGAACTTTCTCCAAAAAGTGTGGCCTTGTTTATACTCCCCCGCATCTGCAGCAGAGATCTCAGCATGAACATGGATGGGGCCTACTTGATTGGGCCTTCCGAATTGGGAGGAAAATGGGGGGAAAGCATTTGGGGAAAAAAGAAAAATAAAGAAAGAAAAAACAAATATCCACACAGTAAAATGTGAGTGTGTGCATAACTGAAGAACTGAGAAGGGCGGAATGGGCTGTTCCCATCATTCTGTCCTTTTGTATTCATAATCTCTTATGACACATTCATATTACACATCCAGCCAGGTGCGCTGCTCTGGATTTTGTAATGTATTGAAGTTTTAGTTTCGCTTCTGTCGAACCTGTAACATTCCGATATGACGCGTGTTCTTAAAATGAATGGAGGGAGTGGCTTAGTGCAACTCCTTAGCAACAGACATTCAGAAGCACCAGAAACTCCGGTTGCCAACCAGAATATCGTGTAGCCAAGAATATCCTGAACCTAAAGGAGGTTCCCGTTTGTAACCAGTGTCAAGTTTCCAAGTACAGTTTGTTGAAGGTTTGTTTAACTAGGCCTACTGCAGATTACACCTGTACTATACACCTGTTAAATACAAAAGCTGTACAATACAGTTGCAGGTGACATTCTGGAAAATTCCTTTTTACAAACGGGATGCTTCTGTAGTCAAAAAGACGGGAGTGTGGAAGGAATGCTGGAGCTGAATATCTAGTTAGTTTGTGAAATCTATGGTGCAGTCCCCCCTCCCACAAGCACCAGCTTCCACTTCCTGTAACTATAAAGAAACCGTCTGCCATTCGATCGTTATGAATAATTGAAGGTTGTTTCTTAGTTGAAGAGTCCCTGCTTAAATAAATCTATGAACTGTCCATGTGAGGGGGGAAAAAGTAGTTATGTTTTTGAATGTGCAAATTCATCACTTTTATTGGCCCCGTAGGTTATGGCTACGTACAGTTTTCACAAAAGATCAAAATCAAAAATGTACTTAAGCTGCATACGGGGGGAGGAAGAATAAAATGCTCGGTGCGTTAGGAAGGCTGAAGATCATTCTCCTGGAGGTTCTATTCCAAGCCCCTTCCCTGGATACTGTGTTATATTATCGCTGTGAGCGTTCTGTGAGTGAGGTATGAGTCTCGCTAACGTGGTCGGGCGGGCGTGTGTGGGCGTGGTTTTCCAGGCCATGGTGTACGAACACTCCGGCCAGCACCTGGAAGTCGAGCTGTTTGACGAGGACCCCGACAAAGACGACTTTCTGGGGAGGTGAGCAGGTGCACACGCCTTTGTGTTCGAAATGAGAAATCCCACCGTGCTGAACTTCCTGATTAATGTGGTTTTCACACCATAAAGACTCCAGAGTATTTATGAATGTCATAAGCATAACCATTGAGAAATGTTTGACAGACAGTAGCGTGAAGGAATTTTCAGCAGTAAAGGGAAACACTAGCAGGACATTTTTTTATGGTGTGAAAATCACAGAAAGATGATTTAAAAAAAATCAAATGAGCCGACCTCTCTCCACGTTTAATCCCAGTGATGATGATGATGATGATTTTAACACTTTTGTCTTGTATTGCAGCTTAATGATTGACTTGAGCGAGCTTCACAAGGAACAGAAAGTTGATGAGGTAGTGTTTTGCTTTTTTCTGTGTGAGGAACGGGGTGGGGGACGATATTCAGTCTAACGCCTCATGTACTTTTTGCCTAACAGGAGAAAGAATTGTATTTAAAACAGAGGAATGCGTAAAACACTGTGCTGATTTTATCAACAAAATTTATGATGGAAATACTGGTTTTGAGCTGTTTCTTGGTAAAGATAATTCTTATTGACAGAAATGTGAGAGGTCCTGGTGAAATTAGTTGAATACAATTAGAATTTTAATTGTATTGTTCATAAAATGAAAAAATATAAAATTTATTACAAACAATAAATGATGTTAATTATTTAAAAATACATTTTAGATTTTGTCTCCAGTTCTGTACTGCTGTAATTTTTTTGACGCTGAGCATGTGGAGTTTGAGTGTTTGGCCGGTCTGTTTGACGCTGAGCACGTGGAGTTTGAGTGTCTGGCCGGTCTGTTTGACGCTGAGCATGTGGAGTTTGAGTGTCCCGCCGGTCTGTTTGACGCTGAGCATGTGGATTTTGAGTGTCCCGCCAGTCTGTTTGACGCTGAGCATGTGGAGTTTGAGTGTCCCGCCGGTCTGTTTGACGCTGAGCACGTGGAGTTTGAGTGTTTGGCCGGTCTGTTTGACGCTGAGCACGTGGAGTTTGAGTGTCTGGCCGGTCTGTTTGACGCTGAGCATGTGGAGTTTGAGTGTCCCGCCGGTCTGTTTGACGTTGAGCATGTGGAGTTTGAGTGTGCGGCCGGTCTGTTTGACGCTGAGCATGTGGAGTTTGAGTGTCCCACCGGTCTGTTTGACGCTGAGCATGTGGAGTTTGAGTGTCTGGCCGGTCTGTTTGACGCTGAGCACGTGGAGTTTGAGTGTCAGGCCGGTCTGTTTGACGCTGAGCACGTGGAGTTTGAGTGTCTGGCCGGTCTGTTTGACGCTGAGCATGTGGAGTTTGAGTGTCCCGCCGGTCTGTTTGACGTTGAGCATGTGGAGTTTGAGTGTGCGGCCGGTCTGTTTGACGCTGAGCATGTGGAGTTTGAGTGTCCCACCGGTCTGTTTGACGCTGAGCATGTGGAGTTTGAGTGTCTGGCCGGTCTGTTTGACGCTGAGCACGTGGAGTTTGAGTGTCAGGCCGGTCTGTTTGACGCTGAGCATGTGGAGTTTGAGTGTCTGGCCGGTCTGTTTGACGCTGAGCATGTGGAGTTTGAGTGTCTGGCCGGTCTGTTTGACGCTGAGCATGTGGAGTTTGAGTGTCTGGCCGGTCTGTTTGACGCTGAGCATGTGGAGTTTGAGTGTCTGGCCGGTCTGTTTGACGCTGAGCATGTGGAGTTTGAGTGTCCCGCCGGTCTGTTTGACGCTGAGCATGTGGAGTTTGAGTGTCCCGCCGGTCTGTTTGATGCTGAGCATGTGGAGTTTGAGTGTCCCGCCGGTCTGTTTGATGCTGAGCATGTGGAGTTTGAGTGTCCGGCTGGTCTGTTTGACGCTGAGCACGTGGAGTTTGTCCGGCCGGTCTGTTTGACGCTGAGCATGTGGAGTTTGAGTGTCCCGCCAGTCTGTTTGACGCTGAGCATGTGGAGTTTGAGTGTTTGGCCGGTCTGTTTGACGCTGAGCAAGTGGAGTTTGAGTGTTTGGCCGGTCTGTTTGACGCTGAGCAAGTGGAGTTTGAGTGTCTGGCCGGTCTGTTTGACGCTGAGCACGTGGAGTTTGAGTGTCCCGCCGGTCTGTAGAATCTGAAACTCTGAAGTGAGGTACACAGTGAGCAGCAGTCAGCTGATCGGTCCTAACGCTGCTCTGCTTTGGTTCCAGTGGTTCGTCCTGGAGGAGGTTACCACCGGCAAACTGCACCTGAAACTGGAGTGGCTGTCTCTGCACGCCACGCCCGAGAAGCTCGAACAGGTATTCCGCTTTTTACCGCCATTCTGTCTCTCTGCAATTTCCTTTCAACCCTTTGAGGTGTGAGGTCACAAGTGAGTGATTAGAATGGTCTTAACTGAACATTCTAATGCTGATGATGTCACAATCACTGCTGGTGACTGAAAGCAGTGGAGTTCTAGAACACTGAATTAGAATTTTGGGGGGGAAAAACATTCCAAGAAAGCTACTCTTCAAAGGGCTCTTAGGCAATCTCACTTATTTGATGGCAAATACGGTCACCGTTCTACAGTGGATTACAAATTACTCATAGGGAAAAATTCCAGTTTTCCATCTGTTCATCACGGTGGCTATGTTAGCCTGGGCCACAGCCTAAATCTAACACTGCAGGTGATTCCCCTCCTAGTGAACTGCAGGATCGGCTTAGAAAAGCAGATTCGAGACTCTCTGGTATTAGATACCACACAAGATTAACCCCATTTAAGCTTAGAGCCACTGTTTTATCTTCCACCCCATCTATCCAGTTCAGTATCGGCACTCAAGGCAGTACGTGCAGGTCCTCAGCTGACTTTGCATTGTGTAGTTTAGTGCATTGAATTGGACAGGTGCGGTAGAAGCTAAATCAGTGGCTCTAAGTTTAACTGGGGTCCATCTTGTATGGAATCTAATACCACAGAGTCTTAGATCTGCTTGCCTAAGCAGCTCCTGCAGGCCTGAAATGTGCCCTATGCTCTGCCCCAGTCCAGGCTCCCAGTCCTGGGCTAGCGTGTGTCTTATTGAGGGGGGTTTAGCTGTCAGGTATAAAGCTGTAAGGCTGCAGTTGTATAAGGCTCTCCAATGCAGTATCTTGCTCTCTGCTGCCCCCTGCAGGCCTTGATGAGCATTAAGGCTGCAAAAGGCCAGGCAAACGACGGCCTGTCCTCGGCGGTGCTGGTCGTGTACCTGGACTCCGCCCGAAACCTGCCGGTAAGCTCCGCCCCCTGGCCCCTCGTCCCACCTGCACACGTGCACACCTGCCCGCAGGTGTGATTGGGGGTGTTCCGCACCCAGCGAGGTCCCGTTTCACTTACTGCCAGTGCAGACACTTATGTAAGGCACTGCTGAACGGAAAAACACAACCCACAATGCACTGCTCTCAGCTCCGTAAAATGTAAACTGAGGTCGAGCTGTTCTGATCGCAGAATTATGACTGGGAGATTTGTTTATTTGGAAGCGGCAGACCCAGTTTTTAGTGAGTAATGACGTGTGAGACATTTTATGCGATATTTGCATCTCTGGCTTTTACTCATGCCATAATGGTATTTAATGTCACGCTGTGGATGTTTAATTGTAAGAAAACGAAATACTATTTCATGGAGATGTATTGCTATGTATGATCTATTTTATAGATTATGGCTAACTAATAGATATTAGACAGTAGGTAGATATATGTGTCAGGAAGATTTCCTTAAAATTTAGTCAACTATCCACTGTTTTAAAATCCATGCCCTGCAAGGTCTTGCAGTGATGTTGGAAAATGGCTCCTGATGCTTACTGTGTGTGTGAAAATAAGAGAAATTTGCTGGTAATTATGATTCATACTATACATGAGACATTTATTTATAACATTTGGCTATAACATTGGTATGCAATGCAAGAACTCAAATGAATTAACGGAAGAGTTCTGAGTCCACACACAATTGAATACCCTAAATTTGATTTTTTTTTTAAATGGCGTTAGCAACATTGTCAAGTTGGTATTTTTAAAAAGGTTTTTCTCCCCACATGAGTCTTTAGAAGACAAAACACGCTGTTCTGTGACTACTGTGTTTCTGCATCTTCTCCTTCTTCCTGCTTTCTCTCCGTTCTGTCCTTCATTGTGCTTTAATATCCCATCCATCCATTCCCAGGAAATGTGATTAAACACATCTATGTCTGCCCTCTTCTTCCATTCCAATCCACTTAGCCTGTAGATTGATTGATTGATTGATTGATTGATTGATTGATTGATAGGGTCTAAAATACAGCAGCATAATCACACTAATAAATGCTTTTACATTCATAAGCACATTATTTATGTGCGAACATAATTATCACAATTATTCTATTCAGAATATAATGCATTTAATTATTTGGATAAAAGCATTTGCCAAACAAATGTAATGTAGTGTCAGTATGATTTGTTATGTCCAGTGACTCGTTAACATAATACATTTTTATCTGTCACGTGCAGTCAGATTTTTACTTTTAATTTTATGTATTTATTTTTTGTAAAACACCATTTTAACCAAAAGACATCATAAAATAAATGTAAAAAAAAGATGATCCAGATTTCTGACTCTATTCACCAAAAGAAACCTTGTCTGAGATCATTGTGCAAGGGACAGTACAACATATACATTTTATTTTCGATTTCTTTTTTAAGTCTAACTCTTCATGTGTGGATGCTGGTTGATATTTGATATTTTAACATGGGGTTTATGCGTAGAGCTGCTGTGTGGTGTACTCTGCTGTCGCACGCGTGGATTAGGCCAGTCCCATTTTCCTCTGCTTTCTTCTTCTCTCTCTTTCTTCTCCTCCTAAGAGCGTCTTCGAGGGGAACTTGGGGTGCGGACACTTAAAAGAGAGGAGAGCCTCAGGCCTAGTCTTTTGTGAGAACACTACCTCACTCTATAGATCGTTATTTGTGAGTCTTCCGGAATTATATACACGTACATTTTTTTGCATTCTAGAATGCTGTGAAGTGTGGTGTGGACGGAATGTTGTCGTGGCAACCCCAGACCCAATGTTGGCGTGTGCCGTTAATAAAAAGTTTTTAAAAGCATGCCTCATTGTTCGATAGTGTGCTGCACGTTTCCACTGCTTTAACGTAATTCACGTAGTGCATTAGGTGCCTGTGGAGCTTGCGACTGCATGAATGAGGTTGATGAAGACATTATCGCGTTGTTTTTAGTGCACATTGAAGCAGGCAATGTAAATCCAATCAACCTCTTGACGTGTGTTCAAAAGGAGGATGTTCTTCAGATTGTTGTGGGCCCAAGTCTGACGTTCCTGTGCTCAGCTTCAACGTCATTGCCCCCACGTCTGTGTTTGTGTGTAAGTGTGTCTGTGTGTGAGTGTGTGTGTGTGTAGTCCAGTGTGTGTGTGTGCGTGTGTGTGTGTTTGTCTTCATGTGTGTAGTCCAGTCTGTTTAGTTCCCACAGAGCTGCAAGCACATGTCTCATCTCCTCAGCCTCCAGATGCCCTTAGCGTCAGGGTTAGCATAGCAGCTGGCCCCGCCCCTTTCACATTCCAGCTGTGACACGTCAGCTCAGAGCACGCCAGGAATCTCCCGTGACTCCATCTGTAGCACCTGAGTCACACACCCCCCCCCCCTCAGTTAGAGTACCCCCACACCTGCGTCACATGCCCCCCCTTCAGTTAGAGCACCTCTACACCTGTCACCCCACCCCCCCCTTCAGCTAGAGCACCTCCACACCTGCATCACACCCCCCCCCCCTCAGTTAGAGCACCTCCACACCTGTGTCACACCCCCCCTTCAGCTGGAGCACCTCCACACCTGCGTCACCCCCCCCCCCTTCAGCTAGGAGCACCTCCACACCTGCACCTGTGTAACATGCTTTCTTGTATTAGTTATCACACAAGGAGTTTCAGGACAGACGTACTCTTCCAGAGCTCCACTTCACTACCTTAGTCGCTTGTGTTTTACTTTGTGTTTCATAAATGGAGGTGTTGGTTTATTTTTTTTGCAAAGCGGTCATACGAGCTCCTCGTCACGATTGTCACCTGAAAATTGGGTTATCTTCACCACAAAGTGTTTCCCACAGACTTCACAAATCGGTCATTTCACCGGAGAAATACCCACTACAAATGCCGGCCATCTTTACTTTAACCTGCTTCATCCTGTGGTGGAAGGGTCCTGTCTTATTCCCCTTACTGAAGGTCTTCTCCATTTTCATTCTGTTAAATCCTGGGTGTTGGTGTCTGAATTGTTGCACTTTTGTCTGATTTGGTGATGGGAATTAACCTTGTAATCCTTTGTCTTCCTGTGTCTGTCGCTTGGTTGTGGCCTTCCTGTTCCTGTTCTCGTTCATCCTGCCTGCGTTCCATGATTTTAACCCGGCTCACCCTCTGCATGCTGGAATAACCCTGGTGTTTTGGTTCTCTCCTGTCTGGGAAGCGAAACCCATTAGAATTTAACCATGAGGGGCTGAAGAAAAGCTCCTTGAATAAGGCGCTGAAGGTAACGTAAAAAAAAAGATCACACCAGAAGCCCAGACACACAAGACACAACATTCACCCAATCAGCACCCGGCATACTCTGCATTCCACAGACATTTGGCCAATCAGCACTGATTTAGCTTTTAGATTCACAGACATTCGGCCAATCAGCACTGATTTAGCCCTTCCTACACCTTCAGAGCAGAGGTCTCAAACTCCCAGTCCTGTAGGGCCGCAATATCTGTGATTTTGTGGGGGGGGGGGGGCTTTGAATCAGTAGTCAGTTTAGGCCTTGTAACAAAGGTGTGTGGACTCTTTAGCCAATCGGTGACTTCCATTAAGGACCCCTGAAACACACCTGAAAACCAGCAGCGGCTGCAGGCCTAACGGGCTGGAGTTTGAGACCCCTGAAATAAAGGCTCCTTTTCTATGAAGCAGTGAAGACTGATTCTCTCTGAACATTTAAGGGCTGTCTGTTTGTTGTTAGCTACAGAGTACACACAAACACAATTTCCTTTCTTGTAGTACTGATTCGTATTTAATTATGCTGTTCTAAACGTATTTTGCAGGGACACAAATGGACATGAAGTATGTTCCCGCGAGTTGATTCAGATTTATTTTGTTTGCGGTTCATTAACAACAAGCCCATTATAACAAAATGCTAATTAATGTTTAATTAACTTAAACTGCATTTCATGCATCTTGGCTAATTATGTATCTAACACTTCCATGTTCTTTCAAGCGCGGTGAATGCACTCACTGACAAGAGTATCTTGTGTTCATTTGCCTCGTCTTCTTGCCATTATAACTATATGATGTGAATATGCTGATATGATGCTGTTTGGACGTGTTGTTGTCAATGCTCTTTGCAAATGAGGTATCACTTGTGTTGCTAGCACAGGCCTAGCCACTGGCTATGTTTAGAGCAGTCAGTCTCATTTAAATCGGAGAGGCTCCAGACAGGCTAATTGGCCCATCAATCACAGTTGCTGTCAGCCAATCAGGGGCCTGTGCTCATTAAAGGAGGAAGGCGGAAAGAGAGCAGCCTCATTTCCTCGTTTCCCAGAAACCATTTCAACCGCAGCACAACAAATCTGAGATTTTATGAGGCGGCATCTCCTCTGCCTGCAGTGAGGTTGTGGTTGCATAGGCATTGCCCACAGACGTGGAATTTACTCCACGTCCAGCTTTGATGTAAACGTTAAACGAACGATGATCCGAGAGGGAGATCATTCTCATCAGACCTACCGAATGGCCCGTCTGATATCAGGGGCTGGCATTCCAAAGTAAGAGTCTGTGTGTGCGCTGGCTGTAGGGCTGGGGCGCACAGCGAGGCCTGATCCATTTCGGGATATTGTGCCACTTTTTTGCTCTTAATTATTTAATTTGGCCTCAGTAAATGGTGTCATTTGGCATTTTTGGATTTACTGGAGTTGTGTGGCCCGGCTATGTGGTATCTGCTCAGACACAGGGGTGTGTGTGAGAGTGAGGGGGTGTGTGTGGTTCCTGAGGGGTGTGTGTGAGAGTGAGGGGGTGTGTGTGGTTCCTGAGGGGTTGTGTGAGAGAGGAACCACGGTTCTTCTGCGGTTCCTCTGCGGTTGTGTGAGAGAGAGGAACCGCGGTTCCTCTGCGGTTCCTCTGCGGTTGTGTGAGAGAGAGGAACCGCGGTTCTTCTGCGGTTCCTCTGCGGTTGTGTGAGAGAGAGGAACCGCGGTTCCTCTGCGGTTCCTCTGCGGTTGTGTGAGAGAGAGGAACCGCGGTTCTTCTGTGGTTCCTGAGGGGTTGTGTGTGGGAGAGGAACCGCGGTTCCTCTGTGGTTCCTCTGCGGTTGTGTGAGAGAGGAACCGCGGTTCTTCTGCGGTTCCTCGGCGGTTGCTGTGATACTCACGGTCGTCTCCGGTTCGCAGTCGGGGAAGAAGGTGAGCAGCGACCCGAGTCCCTTCGTGCAGTTCACCGTCGGACACAAAGTCTTCCAGAGCAAGGTGAGCCGTCGCCGTCGCCATCGGCTCAGAACCGCCATCGGATTCTCACCTTGAACACGCTTTAATCTCACAGCGTTCATTCATCACAGCTTATGTTACCAGAATGTTTTTACTCTACCGGTTTTATGTTTCTTTATTAGATGACAATGAATTTATTAATGAAATACTAATCTCCACAACTAGTGTTGTTACAGTGTTCATTTGGCTATTACGATACAGTGTTATAAAGATATTTTTACGCTACGAAGCATAAATTTCTGCCCAGTTAACATTAACGAGAATGCTACTGATGAATAATGAATGCGCTGATTCACACACTGATGAATAATGAATGCACTGATTGACACTGATTAAATGCTGACCTAGCGCACCCCGTCTCTCCATACAGACCCGGTATAAGACCAACGAACCGGTCTGGGAGGAGGCCTTCACCTTCCTCATCCACAACCCGCAGGGCCAGGAGCTGGAGGTGGAGGTACGTTGTTGGGGCAGGTCAGGTGAAGAGTTGGGGCAGGTTGGATGATGTAGGGCAGGTCAGGTGATATTGGGGCAGGTGGGGTAAAGTGTTGGGGCAGGTGGGGTGATGTTGGGGCAGGTGGGGTGATGTGGGGCTGGTGGGGTAAAGTTTTGTGGCAGGTGGGGTGATGTTGGAGCTGGTGGGGTAAAGTTTTGGGGCAGGTGGGGTGATGTGGGGCTGGTGGGGTAAAGTTTTGGGGCAGGTGGGGTAAAGTTTTGGGGCAGGTGGGGTGATGTGGGGCTGGTGGGGTAAAGTTTTGGGGCAGGTGGGGTGATGTGGGACTGGTGATGTAAAGTTTTGGGGCAGGTGGGGTGATGTGGGGCTGGTGGGGTAAAGTTTTGGGGCAGGTGGGGTAAAGTTTTGGGGCTGGTGGGGTAAAGTTTTGGGGCAGGTGGGGTGATGTGGGGCTGGTGGGGTAAAGTTTTGGGGCAGGTGGGGTGATGTGGGGCTGGTGGGGTAAAGTTTTGGGGCAGGTGGGGTGATGTGGGGCTGGTGGGGTAAAGTTTTGGGGCAGGTGGGGTGATGTTGGGGCAGGTGGGGTAAAGTTTTGGGGCAGGTGGGGTAAAGTTTTGGGGCAGGTGGGGTGATGTGGGGCTGGTGGGGTAAAGTTTTGGGGCAGGTGGGGTGATGTGGGGCTGGTGGGGTAAGGTTTTGGGGCAGGTGGGGTGATGTGGGGCTGGTGGGGTAAAGCTTTGGGGCAGGTGGGGTGATGTTGGAGCAGGTGGGGTGATGTGGGGCTGGTGGGGTAAAGTTTTGGGGCAGGTGGGGTGATGTGGGGCTGGTGGGGTAAGGTTTTGAGGCAGGTGGGGTGATGTGGGGCTGGTGGGGTAAAGCTTTTGGGCAGGTGGGGTGATGTTGGAGCAGGTGGGGTGATGTGGGGCTGGTGGGGTAAAGTTTTGGGGCAGGTGGGGTGATGTTGGAGCAGGTGGGGTGATGTGGGGCTGGTGGGGTAAAGTTTTGGGGCAGGTGGGGTGATGTTGGAGCAGGTGGGGTGATGTGGGGCTGGTGGGGTAAAGTTTTGGGGCAGGTGGGGTGATGTTGGGGCTGGTGGGGTAAAGTTTTGGGGCAGGTGGGGTGATGTGGGGCTGGTGGGGTAAAGTTTTGGGGCAGGTGGGGTGATGTTGGAGCAGGTCAGGTGAAGTGGGCGTGCTTTTCCTCGTTCCGGCAGGTGAAAGATGAGAAGCACGAGTGCTCTTTGGGGACGCTGGTGGTGCCCCTGTCCCGTCTGCTGGAGGAGGAGGACATGACCGTCACCCAGCGCTTCCCCCTCAGAAACTCCGCCCCCAGCTGCACCCTCAAGCTGAAGATGGCTCTCAGGGTGAGGCTTTCTGCCCGAGCGCATCCCAACAGATCTGTCTGTCTGTGTGTCTGTCTGTCACTATCTGTCTCTGTCTGTCTGTCTGTCCGTCTGTCTGTCTGTCACTATCTGTACGTCTGTCTGCCTGTCTCTCCCTTCGTCTGTCTGCCTGTCTGTGTCTGTCACTATCTGTCTGTCTGTCCATCTGTCTGTCTCTGTCTGTGAGTCTCTCTGTCTGTCTTTTTTGCGATACATGTGACGTTTGGCGTGTGACGTGTGCGTGTAACACGCGTGTTGGCAGGTGCTGTGCCTGGAGAAGGTGGGCCAATCAGACCAGCCCTCCTCGGTGCAGGTGAAGAAGGCCAACGCGAGCCCCGGTAACCCCGGCAACGCTGGAGGAGCCACGCCCAAACCGTCCCCCTCAGGTGCGCGGGACCCCGCCCTGGACCCGCTCCCGTCCTCCGCCTACGGCCTCGTCCAGGCCGGGGAGGGGCCGGAGGGGCCGCACCCGGGGAGCCCCGTCCCATTGGCCGAGTCCAGCTTCAGCGCGTCCAATCGGGCGCTGTCGGGCTCCCAGCGGCACCTGGCGCACAAGGAGTCCACCCACTCGCTCGCCTCCGACATCTCCAACCCCCTCGCCACCCAGGAGCTGCAGCAGAGGCTGCACCAGCTGCAAAAGTACGCACCCCCCCCCCCAACCGCCGACCCCCCCTCCCTTCCTTACTGCTAACCCTAACCCTCCCTCCATTACTGCCACCCCCCCAACCCAATGTAGTGTTAATGTCTCTCTCTCTCTGTGCAATGTTAATGTCCCTCTCTCTTTCTCTCTCTCTCTCAGTGCAGTGTTATTGTCTCTCTCTCTCTCAGTGCAGTGTTAATGTCTCTCTCTCTCAGTGCAGTGTTAATGTCTCTCTCTCTCTCTCTCTCTCAGTGCAGTGTTAATGTCTCTCTCTCTCTCTCTCGCCCTGCTCTCAGTGGGACGGGCTTCAGCCATTTCCCCCTGGGGGAGGTGCAGCTCACCATAAGGCACAGCTCCCAGAGGAACAAGCTCATTGTGGTGGTGCATGGCTGCCGGTGAGTTCGCTCAACACTGCATTCAACACTGAACTCAACACTGACTGTTCAAATCGGCTTTCACACACACACACACACATATACATGCATACATACATACACACACACCCACATACATATACATAGACACACACACGCACACAGACACCCACATACATACACACACACACGTATATATACACACACACACACACAAACGCACATACATTTTCCGTTCTTATGCCAGTACTGATCAAAAAATCTTTGCATGGGTAACCTAACGTGTGTGCTTATGTATGCGTGCGTGTGTGTGTGCGCGTGTTTGTGTGTGTGTGTGCGCGCGTGTGTGTGTGCGCGCATGTGTGTGTGTGTGTGTGTGCGCGCGTGTGTGTGCGCGTGTACCTGCAGGAACCTGATCTCCTTCACGGACAGCGGGTCGGACCCCTACGTGCGCCTCTATCTCCTGCCAGACAAGCGCAGGTCAGGCCGCCGGAAAACCCACACGCTGAAGAAGAACCTGAACCCCGTCTACGACCAGACGTGAGTCAGCCCTCCCACCCAGCAGGTGGCGCTGTGTGCATCTGAGCACGGTGCTCTCTGCACCACAGAACCACGTGAGCCCTGTACACCCAGGGAGCCAGTCACTCACCATGAGGAGAATGTAATGTACATGTTAGCACACAAGTAAGAATGGTGTTTCACTTACCGTAGAACCAGCGGTTGTGTGTGCGAGATTTTCATTTTTACTTATTAGGAGCGACTTGGTTTCACATCAAGTAATTTGTGTGTGATTGTGTGTGTGTGTGTGCAGGTTCGAGTTCAGCGTGTCGATTGTTGAGCTGCACAGACGGACGCTGGACGTGGCGGTAAAGAATGGCGGCGGCCTGCTGTCCAAACACAAGGGGCTTCTGGGAAAGGTGAGATCAAAGCTCCTCTTCCTGTCTCCAATTCCACTTCCCGTCTCCAAATCTACTTCCTGTCCCCAGATCCATGTGCCATCCCCAGATCCCTGTCCCATCCCCAGATCCCTGTCCCATTCCCAGATCTACTTCCTGTCTGCAGATCCACGTCATGTCGCCAGATCCAGAGTAAATGTTCAGTAGCAGTAATGGAGGACTTCCTGTCCCCAGATCTACTTCCTGTCCGCATATCCAGAATAAATGTTCAGTAGCAGCAATGAATGACTTCCTGTCCCCCAGATCTACTTCCTGTCCACAGATCCAGAGTAAATGTTGAGTAGGGGGACTTCCCTGCTGTCCTGCTTGTGCTGACCCAGTGTAATGCTTACAGGTGCTGGTGGATTTGGCGTATGAAGATATTTCCAAGGGCTGGACGCAGTGGTAAGACATCCTGTTTTGTCATCAGCATGAAAGAATTTATGTCAAAGAGAGAGGGGCGAATCTGCCATCTTGATTATCTTTAAATGATCTTAATACCTGTCAGCCTTAAAGCCAGTGGAAAATTCTGCTGCCTGTGCAGTACAGACCAAAAAGAAAAGAGAAAACCGTGTTTGCTTCAGATCTGGCCCAATTCCAAACCTGGTTGGCCCAGCTCCAAATTTGGACCTTTTATGGGAAAGGAAAGTGAAGAATGCAATGAAACAGAATTTACGTCATCGTGGCCCTTTAAAAGTGTAATAAAATGTTCCTTCTGCTCTCGGGTTAGAATAATATATAAATCAACAAAGGACCTGTGAGGATGACAGAGCACAGTGCAGTACTCTGTCCTTCTGCTGCCAGTGCCCGTCAGTGTTCTAGAACTCCACTGCTTTCAGTCACCAGCAGTGATTGTGACATCATCAGCATTAGAATGTTCAGTTAAGAACGTTCCAAACGCATGGATGGATGGCTTTCTCTAGCGGTTTATTCCTTGGCTAGTGCCGCTTTGAACCTCCGTCCTGATGGAAGCCCCAGGAATGTGAAATGCAGTGGGCTTTCAGTAAAAAATAAAATAAAATAAACCAAGCCCCCTGGGAAAAGTAGCTGTAGAACATTGGCTTAGTTATTAGGCCACTGCAGGATGGCTGGATTGGTCAGGGTGATGGAGGTGAAGCGGTGGCACTGTGGGACATTAATGCGTATACGGTGTAAATCTTGCCTGTATCTGCTCCACCCACAAGCTGCTCCTGCCTTATTGACACCCTTCCTTGTTCAAGCCTGGGCCATAGCGCCCCCTGGAGGCCTGGATGTGTCATCTCGCCCCTCTGAAATACATACGAATTGAACAGTTCTTTGCTAGATTCTTTGGGCTTTAATCTGCTCAGATTCTGCGATGTGGTTGATAGATTAGATTGCAGCCACTGTTTTGAGATAAAAAATTTTTTATTTCACTTGCTGTTGTTTAGGTCTGCAGGCCATGTCATTCCAAATGTTCATGAATTATAAATTAAGTGCTTTGTTTAAAATAAATAAATAAATAAATAAAAAATAAAGTGCTAACTCCGCCCCCTCTCTTCCCTGTCAGGTATGAGCTCACAGAGGACGGGCTGAGGAGAACCATGGAGGGTTAAGGGACACGGCAGGACGCAACAGTGCCACCTGCTGCTCGGTCCTGTCATTGCTGCAGATGTAACCAGCTTTATTTTTTTTAAGAGTGTTACATTTTAGTCAATGGGCACAGCATATTTTTGTGTTGTTTCTGTTTTTTAGATGACACGTACAGCGTGCAATTGTAAATTGCTTTTTTGGTATTATTCCGTCGTGAGCATCGCTTTCAAAAAGGTATTACCCCCCCCCCCCCGCCCCGCGTCGCTCCGACCTCCCTCCTCCAAAATCGGCTGCACTTCACCGCCCGTGATAAAGGGGTGAAAATGTGGTAGCACCGCAGTGATCAGAACCTCCTTCAAAGTGTGCGCGCGCGCGCGTTGCATAGAAACGCCAAAATTACAACACATTTAAGTGCCATCAGAATTTTACCCGGTGAAGGTCTGCCAACTCACTTCAGCCAAGGAGCTGAAGGAAGGCTTCATAGGAGGCGTTTAAGACGGTGTTACACATTTACAGTGCAAACTTGCGGAGGGCTGAGTTAAAGCTGCTTGCATAATGCATAACGGAGCGCCACCCTGTTTTATTATATTATTATTATTATTTTGATGTAGGGGATGTACAATTTGTAAATACGTTACTGTACCGCGAAGAAGACAAGATAGAGGAGGAGCGTCAGTGTTCGGAAAGGGGAGTCGAATCGCTTAAAAGGTCAAAAGGACCATTTCGTTAAAACAAAAACAAAAAAATAAAACACAATAAAAACATTTGATACTTTTTTTTTAGTCTGAATCTACTCAGAATCCAGTCCAACGAGATGGAAGTTTCTTTACCATTAGCAGCAGAACACTAGCCACCAAAGAGACAAGTATTTCATTTTATTGCCTATGTGGGTTTTAAGCCAAATTATATGTATGTATGTTTGCACATTATTCTTTATGTTTTAAATATATATAAATATTAATCATCAAATGGTATTCGTTTTCTGTGGACTTCATTGTACAGTAATGACTGAGCCGTTATTGTTGGTCTGGCAGCTTCACTGCGGTTTTCAGTTGATCTACGAATGTCTGTCCTTCTCACCTTAAAAGGGGCACTTCACCCATATTCGGTTTGTATTTTGTTGATCCCTTCACAGTTGGAATGTTTAAAACTATCTCTTTTTTTCCTCTTAAGTTTTATGGCTGTCTAGATATTTCACATTGCACGTCCAGCATCCGAAATACGGCTACGGCTAACCGGTTTGTCCCAGTGACGTTGAGAGTGCGCGTGGCTCCCATGGTGACACGACACAACAGCGTCATTCCAACGGATTTTTCCCGAGTGGAGGCGGCTCTGTAGAAAATTGTCGTGTTGTACATGTTTTCCTTTTCACCTCGTTATCGGTGGACAGATATCAGTCTTCTGCAAACATTCGATTTTGGGGTAAAGTTCTCCCTCTTAACAGACCAACAAGCGACCTTTTCTCCGAACTCGCCTGTAGTTGTCTCATCACAACATTTGTCTGAACGATAGATTAAAATACGAGCACACCTTGTTTAAAGCACGCATGTGTCTGCTGTTCCCCAGTGCGGTGGTGCATTGCATGCATTCGCCGCCTTGGCTCCAAGGCATTGCATCTCGGGGTTTGCATTCTTTATGAGTGACTCGCGCGTGGCTGGAACTTCCGCCGAACGCAGGAGGATGTGACGATTACTGAAGCGACCGAGAAACGGACTGGATTTTGTTGCCGAAATGGAGAATCCGCAGCAGAAGTTGGAGAAAAGATTGTTTTTGTTATGCTCCACGGTGGGTCCGTGGGTGGGTCAAAGCGTATCAGTTTATCACCTGTCGTTACATTCTTTGTTACCTATGTAAGCCATCAAAATGAAAACTGTCTCGTAATGAGTAGGCCTACTTTTCCTCTTTCCATTGCAAACCTCTTGCCTTCTCCATGTACTTTATTTAACTCGTGCCTTAAAACAATCATTATAATGAAATATACAAATGTATACCTGTAAAAGAAGCTTTTAAGAGTTTTCATGTTTCAGAATGTCTCGGCTTTCAGTTAATAAAGAGCAGTCGCTGTATCCACAGTGACTGGCTTTGTACGCAACGCGGACTCTGACGTCTTTATTGCGCGTGACGTCTTTCTGTCCGTTAGCAGCACTGATAAACGTGCCGTATGGCACCGTCTGCGGCGTTCCAGCCTGGGGTCCGAACACAGTCTGCCACAGTTTACAAATTTGAAAAAAGGTGTGCGTACATTGTTACCCAGTGACTTCATGGACACAGTAAGGTAAGATGAAAAAGTTATTCGGAAGGGTCTTTACTGATGGCATCATCTGTACAGGGATGGTTCCACAGCAGGTAACGACTCTGGGATCCTGTGGGGAGAATAAGCTTTGGGCTGTGAGATGGAATTTAAGATGGAGATCTCTAATTTTTTTTTCCATCACTGAACCAAAATGGAGAGACAGAGGAGGAGGCAGAAAGAATTGGTGAGAGCGAGAGAAGGGGGAGAGAGGGAGGGAGAAAGACGGAGGGAGGGAGGGAGATTTAGAGCTGTACCACGGCAGCTGTGGGAGGCGATTTAGTCCCGTCTCACTGGTGCCATAAATTCCCCCTTATGAAAATGAAGGGCCTGTTCGGGCTCCCCTCGGGGGCGAATGTGTGCAGGGGCCTCTGGGTAAAAGAGGAACGGCTCAATCCCACCAGCGCCTCGTATTTAAAGTGAGTCGGTGCCTCGCCGGTGTTAAAATGGATCACATTCTCCCATGCGTGGACCCCGCAGGTCTGGCTGTGCAGCACTTCCTGTGGAGGTCGCCCTGCTCTGCGTGGGTGTGCTGTCACTCTGAACAGACCGGACTGAGAGACGGTAACGCAGTGGTGTCAAACTCGTTGCCATGGAGGGCCGTGTGTATGCAGGTTTTCATTCCAACCAATTAATGCTGCCTTAATTGAGTCCAATTACTCATTCAGCCATATGCGTTTAACTGCATTGAAGCACAGAATATAAGAACATTTTTATTTAGACAATGCGGGTCACCATGGACGTCGGGTCACCATTGTGCACAAACCTGCATCCCTAATTCATCAAATAATTTAACTAATTATATAATCAAGATCTGAGGCTGGAATGAAAACCTGCATACACACGGCCCTCCATGGCACGAGTTTGACACCACTGCGGTAACGGGTCAAAAACTGGAGGATTCCAGGCCAGGTGTCACCTGTTGGAAGGCAGTCTGCCTTTGATGTAACATCTGTCCCTTCCTTCTTTTCTTATTTTAAGATATTATGAAGAATGAGGGGTTTTTTTTCTTCTGCAAATTGATGCTTCTTTCCAGACTATGCGCACAGTGATGGCAGGACAAAGACTGGGGGCGGTGACTGATGTCTCTGGTGGTCACAGTAGTGCTTTTACCGCCACCTTGTGGTAAATGTGTGTATTGCGATACATTGCATTATATTACATTAATCTCACAGAAGCTTTTATTTGGACCATTGAACCAAACCAGAGTAAGTGCAGTCAATCGGGAAAATACAAGCGGGTAAATAGCGAAAAGTGGCAAAAGAGCGAAAAGATATTGTTAGGACTAAGATAATTAGTCAAATCTGATATTTTGTAGAAAGGCTCTGAATTTGGCCCACTGAGTTGCTGTGGAAGTTAAAGAATGGTTTATTTAAAGTCTTGCCAAAATTAGGGGATTCACATCTATTTTTAGTAGGGTTATTATTATTATTTTAAACATTGCTTTATTTTCTCTTCCAGTAGAGTACACTTTTGTATTTAGTTTTTAAACTCTTGTATTTATTTATATTTGTCTTCCATTTTCACTGGGGTTGACTCACCAATTATTACCAAATGCATGCTCTTTAGAAGCATATATTTTTTTGTACTTGAGCAAGGGGCCACAGGTCAGTTAGCCTCTGTGTTCTGGGGAGGGGGGGGGGGGGGGGGTTTAGCCAAATGCAATTTCTGACCGTGCTACAGAGCTACATTCTGTGTTTTTGTTGAGAAAATGAATAATCCAAAACCCAAATACATGCACCTAATTAATGCCACTTGGGATGCATTTCCCACAGTGGGGTCTTAGAAGCTAACAGGTAGCATATTATCCATATTATCTATGGTACAGGGGCAACTGTGATGTCACAGTGGGAACTGTGACATAACAATGGACTGCACAGCATCTGCTTTGATTGGTCAGCTGCCTTGTCCTCTTTTGGCAGTTTAAATAATTAAAACTGACTACAAATGCATTCATCCTATTTCTAATTTCTCACCAGTATTTAATCTCACAAATACTTTTTTTTTTCTTTTTTGCTGTTAGGCACAATGTTACTGTAAAGTTTTTATAATGATGAAAGCAGTCATGTAATTTACTTCGCTGTCTGTAGTGAAGGCACTTGTGTTAGCAGGCAGATCTGTCAATGTCTCTATTGGGCGCCTACCCTGACGACAGCTGGTCATATGGTAATTTATGACCAAGGCATTCTGGGTAATTTTGATTTGTTATTACTTATTAACTTAGAGACTCTGGGTTGAGCATCGGGGCTATGTGTTAATGAAAAATCTTTGCTAGTAAAGCAAAGTAATATGTCAACTCTATGGCCCTTCGACTATGTGATTAATTCTGCTCATCTGGCAATTATTTTGGATGACAGCAGGAGGCACCTGTTGGCAGAACGGCCTCTCTCTCCCCCACCCTGAAAAAAAGAATCAGTCAATGGAAGACTCCCCACGGAAGATGCTCAGGAGTTGTATGGATTTACTGCAGGCAATCAAAGCTGTCAGATCCGGAACAGTAAGATGGATCTTTATACAGTTAAGACATCGGCGCAAATGAGGTTTCCGCAATCAATGTGGCAATTAAAAACCAAAGGATGCACTTGGGTAACAACTTGGCTTGAACTGTACAGTATGTCAACCTCAACAAAGCACACAATGTACGTTAACCAATGCTAACCAAGAACCATAATAAATACAACTGATAGCTTTTGGGCTAACCTGGCTGCCCCGACGGTGTTGTCCCTACCTCAGATTCTGGTGTCCCTACTGCGCTTCTTCGACTTCTTCTTTGGTCAATTTTATAGTTGATTTTAGCCAGCTTGATGGTGCACACTGCCACCTACTGCAACAGAACATGAAGTGAGTGTTTGGCAGTCAGATCTTGCCCCTGGTGAATATGAATATCATAACTAAATTACTTGCATCCTTATTGTTACTGAGCTACGCAGCGTGACTAAATTGGGTTTAACCCTCAAAGGAACAAACAGTGGGAAAATATATTTCATTAACATTACCCAGTTGAGTCTACTCGACCAAAATGCATGATTTCAGCACTTGAAATGTCTTGCAGATAAACTGCATTTACGAGTAAACATTCTTAACAATATAAGACATGCTATATACCCAATTGTTTAAAACAGCTCACCCTGTACTGGCGAAGGTAGGCGCAAATTTAGAATAAACGCGCACGCGCATGACGACCGCGCTCCCCCAACACAGCCGAGCACTGCCCTTTGCTCTTTCCGGTAAGCTACTACATCCCCGAACAATATAACATAAACAAGTTGCAGAATGAGTACATTTGCTTTAGACGCTAATCGATCCAATCGATCAAGCAAACCGTGTCTGTTTAATTTCTTATTTTGTATTCCAAATTTCCTGTGAAATTACGTAAAGTCCAACGCCGCTAAATTACACCAAACACATCAGCGAAACAAGACGGAAACACTGAACACATCAGCGAAACAAGACGATTTTTTCCCTCAAACATCTCTGTGTTTATGCATTTACAAAGTTTTCACACGAAGTGTACATAGTCTGATCCATTGTGCAACAGGCGAAATGCTGTTTTAACGATTCATTATTGGGACTCGCGCTTTTAAAGAAAAGGCGCGGTAATGCGCGTGATGAAAGAGAGGCCCACTCCACTGCACAGAGAACAAATGTAGGCCTCTTTATTGATTGTAGGCTACTTGATTGCCAGCTCGCAAGGCTTCTATTTTTAGACGGCCCAAGTTATTTATGCGCTTATTGTATATCGCTTTGGATAAAAGCGTCTGCCAAATAAATGCAATATAATGTATTCATCCCTTAATGTATATCTCCGTCAATAGGACACTTACATCCTGAGTCCATGTTTCAATAAATTTAATCTTAATCTTTTATTTCTGTGTTTTTGCCCCCGTTCAGTTCCCCTTCTCTGCAAATTTAAGTTGTTGTCTTGCTATGAGTCATCACTTATTGTCATCAGAATTCAATTTTTCATTAATATTTACCTTTGAGTTAGGTGACCTAGATTTACGATCATCAAGACAAATTACTTTAAAAACTGAACACGGTTGTGTATGATACGAAAATAAAGAGCAAAGAAACGTACGCCTCTTTACAATTTTTGAACAATCTACCAATCATCAGTTTCGTCTACAATGGTATCATGCTAATTGTGTGGTTGAACCTCCCAACTCAAACATTCCCATGATCCTTCAGTGGTGAATGATGAACGGTGGTGCACGTGGAACGACAGCCAATGGGAACTGTGCTTTCCCCTGACCTATATTTACTGGCGCTTATTTTCCTTCTTTTTTTTTCCTCTTCCATTTCAGATTTTGAACTTGCATTCAAGTGGTAAATAACTGCATTTTTCTTAGCATTTGTAATTGATTTCTTCTGTCTTTTACATCAAAAAAAGGTTTAACTTCTGCCGGCTGATGTCATCAACGGCTTGGTTTTCATTTTGATCACATTGCGCTGCTGATGCGAAAATGGGGTTTTGCTGGGCATCTGCCAGGCCTGTTCCTCTTTTAAAAAAAAAAAAAAAAAAAAAAACAGAAAAAAGGGGGTTTACTTTGATGTACATAGTAAAAATTTCCAGTGTTATTTCAACTCTGTAAGAGTACATGTGTAGCACAGTAGGTAAGGAACTGGGCTTGTAACCGAAAGGTCGCAGGTTCGATTCCCGGGTAGGACACTGCCGTTGTACCCTTGAGCAAGGTACTTAACCGAAATTGCTTCAGTATATATCCAGCTGTATAAACTGATACAATGTAAAAAATGCCATGTAAAAGTTGTGTAAGTCGCTCTGGATAAGAGCGTCTGCTAAATGCCTGTAATGTAATGTTACATGTGAGTCCAGTAGGAACCCGTCCTTATGCACTCTGTGAGATACACACTGAACAGTTCACTGTGCAGGTACATTGTCTAACATGCTGAGGTAGCTTTGTGCATCCTGGTGGTCTGTGTGGGGGGGGGGGGACGTGACGTCACCCTTCGGGGGGGTGCGTCCTGGCACTTGAGTGACGATTTGTGCCGCGTCGGAATCCCCTGGCTGGGACCGCTGTCAGACTGAATGGCTTGCCGTTCTCCTGACGTCAGTGCATTGTCTCCGCATCGATGCTGCGCTCGACGGATGAGTCAGTGTTTGTGTGGTTTATTCTGAGCCTCTAAAAGTGGTGTAGGCGCGTCGTCGCGTATCGGCTGGTTGAAAATTCAATTCAGCTTAATTTTATTTGTAGAGCGTTTTTTTTTTACAGAGAACTGTCACTAAGGCGGTTTACAGAGTAGCAAGGCAAGAGACAGAGCAAAAAGAGCAAACAGAGCAAACACCAGGCCTGAACCCCCAAATAGCAGGTACATAAGGTAAATAAAAACTCCCAGTAGGGAGAAAACCCTCAAATGACAGTGAGAAAAAACTTCCCAATGGGGAGAAATCTCGAGAGGAACCCGGCTATAGAGGGGAAGCCCATCCTGCACTGGCCAGCCTGGTGTAAAGTAGCAGACAGTAAATAAAATGGGTTGAACAGTTTACAACTGAGCTGAAAGCTAACAGGAATAGTAGAAGACCAAATGTGAAAGTTAAAACAGTACAGTTTTTGAGGAGCCGAATGATGGATCTGGAGCTCCAGACAGCATCAAGGCATGGGCAGGGCAGGGACGGCTGAAGCAGTCCATGACCGTGGAGCGAGGGACGGGGCTGGAGCGATCCCGTGGATTCAGGCCGAGGAAACAGGCTGGAGCGGTCTCTGGACTCAGGGCGAGGTACGCTGCGGGAGTCCCTTATGATCTATAGGCTCGGTGAACCTTGCCCGGTGGCTAGGAAGTGGAAATTTCCTCCGTAAATCAGCCTACAGAAAGATGAAGTTCCTGAGACATGTTGCATGACAGCAAGAAAGCACTTCACCACTGCTCATTTCATTGCAACATGCAACATGAACGCACGTGCCGGCACCATGCACGCCTGAAGGGAGGACACCGTCCAATCAGAACAGACTGGGCACGCGGACTGTAGGCGGCAAACCCGTCAAACACTTCCTGTTAGAAATCAAACTGTGAGAATGTGCCCCTCTATGCATTTAATTAGCATAGCGGTTATTCTGTGTTCAAGCTATTTTGATTCTATGGGCTAATTTTAATGACATCTATAAATAGAGTAATCCAAAATCAGAGATGAATTGAATATTTTTTCGACCCCAAAAAGTAAAGAAAGATTGAACATAAAACGTAGCACAGGACTCCTTGTATTCGTAATTGCGTTGCATTTTTCTGTTTTAATAATTCGTTTTTATACTGTATATTTTAAAATATATCAACCAGTTTAAAGATGATGACAGTCCGCTTCATTAATGAGTTCACTGTGCTCTCCAAGATCCCTTTATATTCAAATGTAACGCATTGTTGAAACGTTAGTTAAAAATATATTATATTGCACTTGTTGTACGTCGCTCTGGATAAGAGCGTCTGCTAAATGCCTGTAATGTAATGTAATATATTGGGGGGGAAAAACCTGAGAACCCTCTGTTCCCTTTAAGAGCCCTGGTGCTTCTGAGCAGTAGGCTACGTCCAATGAGAGATGCCCATGTGCCACCGACAGGTTTCCTTGCACGTGCTGAAAAGGGAGTTGTGGGTGGGAGGGGTCAACAGAAAATGTGGTGCTGAAAGGACGTCATAGAACATTAGAATGTGACGTGGTTGCTATCGCATCCCGATGTTTTGTAATGTACATGTGATGCAAAGTGGATAAGATACGATTTTACGATTTTTGAAAATCAAGGCGCCACTCCTAATTTAACGCACAGTATTCAGACTCTTGCTGTTTGTGCTGCTTCTTTTGACGTTCGTCGTGATGCAAACACTTCCGACCGCAAATAAAAGATTCTGCACACGTTTTTTTTTTTTTTTTAACCTTAAGCCCGTCAGCATCTTCGCCGCGCGCTTGCGTTCTTGAGTGAGGTAAGGAGGATGTCGCGCACGCCGTTGGCAGCGCTTTCTGGCATGTCTGTTGGTTTTGCGTCATTTAAGGCGGGGCCTGGGCGAAGGCTGCTGTTCTCAGTGCTGATTCTGTTCTGAACCCAGACGCTGAACTGCAGGAGGGAGCTTATCGAAGCGGTTCCTCTCATCTTTTCTCATCTCCGCCACCCCCCTCTCTCCCCCCAAAAAAGAAACGCAAGCCGAACGAAATGGATTGTTAGCGAGTGTGTGGCATGGATCAATGAGCATAATGGATTCCTTTCACTGCATTCTCTTCGTGGTTTTCGCTGTCCATGCCAATCTGCTTGCCTTCGCGGACAGGAAATTCGGTGAGTCCACGCGTTTATATTTGCGAGTTCATAATCTCAATGTTTCCATATTAAGAACGCGAGCGTTGGCTGAGCGCGCGCCAGGGGCGTGTTTGCAGGATATGGTGCTTTTGGACGGTTGTCAATATTGCATTAAGTAGTCATGGGGGGGAGGACCGAAAAAGGTTAATTCATTGGCTGCTGGAGTTAATCGATTTTTGTTCTTTTCTTAAACAGTATGATAGCCTTTAACTGAAACTTTAAATCAAACCCCAGTGTGTAAAAAGATATAAGAACACCTATGATGGGAAACATGTACATGTTGTCTTTGCTCATAGCTTATACATTACCGCAAAATCCTGGAAATCATACGTCTAGTCTATTCCTCAGTTGTAAATGGTTACTACTGTGGACTGTAATATGCTATATGTTGGTTAATATTTAACTGATCACAAGCATAAATCATTATAGAAAGAATCATTATAGGTGGTAGTCCTGTTGCACACCTTTCTAAATTATTATTTCCAACGAGATTTCTCGAATTTAGCAATACAGGGTGGATTGATTTCACCTTGCAACAACGGTCAGAAAACGTCAGAAACAGGAGAATAATTCGACGTTAATATGCGAGATCAGTGTGTTTCTTGGCCTGAAGTGTTCAGGACCAGACGTAAATTTCCTGTTCTGTTTTCATACGAGCGATGCTATTTCGATGGCCTGCGTTCTGCGGGGAGTCTGTACTCGGGGAAGCGGTGGATGGATGGGCGGGGGTTTTTGGTGTAGTACAGGTTTTCAAGAGATTATACAATCGCGGAGGAGTGTACGTGGGGTGTTTTGCAATTTCTGAATGAAGAGATGGTAATGAGTTGTATATATTCAGCACTGTGGTATAAAAACACCACGATTTCGTTTGCTAATTGAATTTGCGTTCTATTTATGAAAATATAAAGCGATCCATGCATGCTATTCTCGGTATAATTAAATGCTTCCCCGTTACTACACCAATGTAATCGCAAATTTCAGAAAGCAGTTGCACGTGAGTTTTTATACGGGAGGATAATGTTATTGACAATGATGTTATTTTAAACATGTAACGTGTAACATCACTGTCTTCCTTTTACATGTAATTGGACGCTCATGTGTGGATACGTTTTGTACGCATGCGCTGCGTATGTTAAAACAGAACAGTACGAAGTTGAAAGTAGTGTCGGTGTAGGCCTATGTTGGTGCTGTATATTGAACCATAGCTTGGACATGCAATTCAGAGTTAACACCATCATGTACATCCCCCTCCCCCACCCCAACAAATGAAAACGAACATGTTTTTTTTTTTAACTGCGTTTTCGAATAATTCTTAAATGTGTACAGATTTATGCGATGGCATCCTGGTTGTTTCGCCGTATTATGCTGTGCTGACAAGGAACGGACCATGTGTGGTAGGCTAGTCGGTAAAACGAGAGTAGTTTTGGTTCGGCTGTGGAGCAGCTTTTGTCTTCGCTGTGTGGACCGGTGTTGGTTTTCCTCTCCCCACGGTTCGGCCGTCAGCGTGATTTCTGTTTGGAGAAGAAGTGGCAATTCAATTTGTCACTCGCGCGACCGAAACTCTCAAGACAAGATTAGATTGCACAATGCCAGGCTCCTAAAAGATGTAGGCATAAATCAGGACTCATTAATCAGACTGCTAACGCTGGTTATACGGAGAAGAAACCTTCTGTACCAGGAAAAAAAAACGTAATTACCTGCGGTACGCACGCAGGGTGACGTACATCACTTACGTATTGTCCATTTGGAAAATCCCTTGTGTTCCTTTAAAAATGGATATTTAAAGCGGTCCAAGAACGATCAAGTGTACCCTGTCAGAGTAATATTGTCTTATGGCAGTTGATTTAACACTGAATGTAGTATACTGTGTATAAACTGTTGTTGCAGAACTAATTCTGGTTGAGTGCCTTGTTGAAAGGTATGTAAAAGCAGTGTTCTCCCTGGAAATGAAACCTTACAGATTTTAGATTATAAAACCAGCTCCATGCTGAGCTCTTTAGAGCACCGTCCTGTCTGTAGTCTGTATTCCCCTGCACAGACCTACTGTATTTACGTTCAGACACACTCGCTGCAATGTATGTTTAATGTGTGTGTGTGTGTGTGTGTGTGTGAGAGAGTGTGTTACAGAGAAAGAGAGCGAGCGTATGTGTATGGATGGAAGAGTGTGTCTGTGAGTAAATGTGTTTGTGCGTGTGTGAGAGAGAGAGAGTGTTGGAGAGAGAGTGCATGTGTGTGAGTGTGTGTGTATGTGGGTGTTAGAGAGAAAGAGAGTGTATGTGAGAGAGTGTGAGGGAGCGAGCGAGTGAGTGTATGTAATCACACAGTTAACACCTTAGTTGTTGAGTCACATGTTTGGGTTGAATACACAGTTCAGATGCCCTTTCCTGTACCAGAGCTCCCGTGTCACAGATTGCATCATTTAGCTCCTGTACCGTATTCAGACTGGGGGCTACGTTTGAGTGCTGCTCCTGGAGACGGTGCTGTTACACTGCAGCTCTGGCCAAACTAATGCAGAGAGAGTACAAATGCTTTTCCCCAAAAGAGCTCCAAATTCATCTGTCCTCATGGTGTTGCCCTGCTGCGTTGAGTTGTTTTGCGAAAAAAAACTTTGTGCACAACTGAACAGAAATGTCTGCCAAATCTAAATAAATAGAAAAAATGTATGCAGGACATTTTCACTAATGTTTCCACACCCCTCCCCTTTCCCCTGCCCAATCACATCACCCCTCCAATCCACCCCTTTCCCCTACCCAATCACATTACCCCTCCCATCCACCCCCTTTCCCTGCCCAATCACATTACCCCTCCCATTCCCTCTCCTTTTCCCTGCCCAATCACATTACCCCTCCCATCTCCACCCCCTTTCCCTGTCCAATCACATTACCCCTCCCATCCCCTCCCCTTTTCCCTGCCCAATTACATTACCCCTCCCATCGCCTCCCCATTTCCTCTGCCCAATCACAGAAAGTTAATCCGCACAGTTCCAAATTATGACAGTTGAAAAGACGCATCTTGTTACCCTGAACTAAAAACTAAATAAAACAATGACTCCGTTGTTAGGTTCTCAGAGTGGGTCATGATTTGAATCCTGAACAAATCGATAGCTTATTAACTCAGCAAAACGGTGAAATTGGGGGAACTCATTAAAAACAAAGCCAGCAAAAAGCAATTTCAGGGAAATTAGCTGATGGCTGAATGCAGAAAGTGTGGGAGAAGCAGGTCTAGGCTGGAGGAGTGTAGGGTTTTATTTTTGATTGAAGACCAGACTAGGAAGAATTTTTTCACACACACAGAGTTGTCACTGTGTGGAATAGCCTGCCAGGTCATGTAGTAGAGACAGAAACTCTGGGGATTTTCAAGGCTAGGCTTGATACGGTGTTAGATACTAGTCTAGTCTGTCGGTAATCAGAGCACTAATTTAGTCGAGAAAATGGTGAGCATTGTTTGGCTGAATGGCCTTGTTCTCATCATTATGTTTTATTATTATTATTTATTTAGTTAAATCTGGTGTTTTAGTGTGCAAAACACACAGTTGGACTAGAACTAAAGCCTGTGCCCACACTGGTCCATCACAGGTAATATTGGACACCTCTGGTCTAATTAATGTTGGTTGCCATTGTTACTAATGAGGACTAAGACCACATTCCCCCATAGAATAGCAGGTCAAGGGATTTAAATGGAATCCCATTATCCTAATTAACGGTAAAGTGCAAATTATAGACCCACTTGCTGAAAAACGTGGACTAAAAAATTAGAAGCAGCAGTTTATGCAAAAACATACCGCTCCCTTTATCAAGTGGAAAAAATGTGAAAAGTACAAATACGGAACAGAATTGTATTTTCCTTTTTGCATGCACTTTTGAGCTTTAACATGTAACAAACCAAGCAGTGTGTTTCTACACGACCCTTGCAGCTTGGTGGCTTTTTTTAAGAATTTGTGGGCCTCCTTTGCCTAGTAGTTTACATTTTAGTCCACCGCATCGTTTTATTTCATGAGACAAGTGCGCAAATTTGTTCTGTCATGCAAATGAAAAATATATAATACTCTGTATTACAGGGGCCAAGGGCCCTATAAGGTCATTGTTTGACCTTTAATATACAGAAAAGGTAAGAAGTGCATGGCCTTGCAGCATATCTAATCCAATGTGTAATACCTACGGTATACTGCTGATATTTTAAAGTACTGGTTCAAACTGGTGGCTAACCCTATTCATGCAGTGAACACATCCCATGAGTGGAGATTAGTTTAGTAATATGTGGGCTTCTGGTGATCTGCTATTTCTGAATGTTCCCTAACTGGCCCCGACCAAATGTTCCTCGTCAAAGGTGTGAGCATCCATTTGCACTCAGTGAGTCACAGAACCAGCAGGGAGACGTACTGTTCTACTCAGAGCTTTCTGCTAGGGTCCTTCCAGTAATTGGTCAATGTTTGGAAATGGTAACCGACAACAACTCGATTGTATGATAGCATCATTACAGTAGGGAGTTAAGCCGTTGTTCAAATTCTTGTCTCTAATCCTACAATCCTACACAATGCAAACTGAGCCAGTCGCCTCAGATGAGTATAAATGGCTTCATGTGATTAGAGTGTGTATTTCAAAGTCATAGCAGGGAGTTTGCGTTAACAAACTTCTGGGTAAAAAAAAAAAAAAAAAAGTGTAAGAACAATTTCTGAAAAAGTGTAAGAAGATGCATATTTTCCACAACTTGATCAAGAAGTTTCTGCAAAAGACTAGCCGGCGGCACGGTGGTGCAATGGGTAGCACTGTCGTCTCACAGCAAGAAGGTCATGGGTTCGAATCTCGGCTTGGGGCCTTTCTGTGTGTAGTATGCATGTTCTCCCTGTGTCTGTGCGGGTTTCCTCCCACAGTCCAAAGACATGCAGGTAGGCTGATTGGAGATTCTAAATTGCCCGTAGGTATGAGTGTGTGAGTGAGTGGTGGGTATATGGTGTGCGGCGGCCTGTCGAGGGTGTGTTCCTGCCTCTCGCCCACTGCATGCTGGGATAGGCTCCAGCACCCCCCACGACCCTGACCAGGATAAGCAGGTATAGATAATGGATGAACCCTGACCAGGATAAGCGGGTATAGATAATGGATGGATGGATGGATGGATGGATGGATAGCAGTAGCAGTAGTTTTGGTATTTTGGTATTACTAGTAGCAGTAGCAAAAAAAGCACACGGGACCGAGTTTGAGAATCCCACTGTAACTTCAACACTGGCTGGAGATTTTTTGTCTTCAACTTTTGAAGAAATTGTAAACTGCACACAAGGGCCATCTTGCATGGTGTTTGTGGGGTTTTTGCTGGTGGTGGCCAATGTTGGAGGATTCCAGTTGGGCCTATGGGGTGCAAACAAGTGAAACTAACATTAGCCCACCACCAGTGAGGCCAACACTGGCTTAAATAGGGACACATTTACTGGGTGTTCTTCCTTAAACTATCGGGTACATGTGCTAGAAATTAAGCAAAAAATTATTTTTGGCACAAGGGACCATTAGGCAAAAGTATGGACAACTTGGCTGGCCTGTGATCAAAAATATAAAAAGTAATTTTGTTCATCTTTGAGTGCCAAACACTTCTTATTTTGAATCGCTCATTGTCATAGTGAACGCCAAAACCTAATTTCAACAAATAGCTGATTTAGAGAGATGGCAACCCCCCTAAAATATTTAACACATTCTTTCAAAACCAAGAGTGTGTTTTGCTGACCTGCACTTGTGCGTATGAACATAATTTTGTCTGGAACATGTGTGCGCACGTGTTGATGAAAGGAAATGATAAGGAAAAAAAGTCAAATAAATCAGTCGTAACCACAGTGACGGGGAAGGTCAGATCGCCTGTCTCTGTTGGCCGTTTCCATAGTAACAGGTATTAGCATCTTTAATTAATGCTGGACGTTGGGTTGCCTCGGGGTGTGGTTAGGGATGATGGACAGCGACACGTCACCTGTGAGAGTGTCGCGTGAAAGCAGAAAATAGGTATCGACTCAATATGACCTGCGGTATTCAACCTAACAGAGCAAAGTGTAGCTACAAAACGCGCATACGGTTATGATATAGTACAAAAAAACTCATCGTGCGCTGAAGTCTGACCACTGTTCAATTAATTTTAACATGTAAAGTGCACAGAATTTTGCCTCTCGTTGGCCTGCAGGCCGGTTAGATTCTGAGGAAAAATTGCATTCAGATTGGTCTATTTGTCTTGTGTGTTTATTAATGGTTTATTAAAGAGGAATCGGTCGCTTATTACAAAATATATCTCCAGGCTATGCAAAAAGGATATGTGTTACATCTAAGAACCATGAAGACGGATATGCAATTAATTTAACTGCTTTTGCTTGAATCGCCTTAATCAAATATTGTACCGCGCTTAGTCACAAACTCCTTAGAAACCGACAAGCTGGGGAAATTAAACGGGAGCAACGAAAATGACCGTCTGATAGCTCTTTGCAAGAGTCGGTGGGTGTCTGGGTGTCTTAGAAACCTGCGGCTGTTTCCATCTGATCTGTATCTTTCGGGTTGTATGTTTTTTTTGTTCGGCTGAAGAGATTACGCGCCCGCGCGCGCTGATAACTATGACACGCGCTGCTGCGTGCTGGCCCAAGGTTACCGCGTACTTCAGCTCGGTCGCGGCTGGGAACAGCAGGCGCTGGAGCCCGAACAGGCAGATGGCATCCTGGGAAAATTGACTTCCTTTGGCAAACATGTTTTAGTGGCTGCGCTCGCGACATCAGCGCCCAATAAGAGCAGCATTATACGGGAAAAGTTGATCAAATTCAGCTCCCGCCATCCCCCACACGCACCTGTTTAAGAACAGCCCACCAGCTGATTTTACCCGTTTCACACTGGTTACACAAACGGCGTAGGAGGGCATGTGTTTGGAGAGAATAGCTGACACACAGAGGGGGAAAGAATTGTTGCTTTTTTAATTGCTATTTTATTTAAGATGTAGAAAATGTATTTCAAGGGAGTCTGCTCATCGAAACAAAGGTCCTTTAATGACGGAGATATTGACTTTATTATTAACACTCACTTTGTTGAGTACTGTACTCTCTCATTTGCTGCTTGCTGCAGTGCAATAATCTGCTGAACAATAATCAGTGTTCTCCCTCTTATACATACTGAGGCACTGAATGTTGTTGTTTGTTGGTTGAATGGCTAATGCTGTTGACTGTGATCATGATAACTTGGTGTCATATGTGCTCTATGACTATGTCTCTATGTCTCATGTACTTGTCTGTGTTGCTCTGGATAGGAATGTTTGCTAAATGCCTGAAAAATAGCCAAGAACTGCCTTTTTAAAAAGTGTTTATTCAAAAGTGACTACCGCTGGGTTATTTACCTTATTTATCTACTAACTGGAGAGAGAATCCAGTTAGTAGATAAATTCAGTAATTTAATGAGACTATAATGTCATTGTAAGTGCCTTGTAGGATTCTGTTAGGTCAAACAAAATGATCATCTTTCCATTAAATATCTATTTGGCATCAAGTGGTTATTAGTTCATTGTCAGTTTGTTCCTTAGTTATAAAGGCATTATTTTAATGAATCCATCTGTAGAACATACCATATAAAGTGCAATTGCAGTATTTATTCTCCTTGTCTGGGTTTTTGTTCTTTAAAAGCAGGATCCGTTTTTTTCTGGTTCTGTAGTTTCACCCTCGTGTTGATTTTGGCTCTGCCCAGTTGCGCACCATATCGCCCTGAAGTGTTCAGCCATGGAATGCTAATGTGGTGATTATCCGTTCATCAGAGACGTTTGAGCTGATTAGACGAGGTAGCTGAGAGCTTTGGAATAGGTCCTGAACATAAAATAAAGCGGTGAAACTCTCCGCGATTCACTCACAAATATACTTAAATCGGGGGAAAAAAATGCAGTTCAGTGGATGTTTGTGTGGTTGATCATCATCTTCCTTCGTTAGTGATGTTCATTATAGAGTACTGCAACATGCCACATTACTTTGCAGGGAGTGTACTATCAGGACAGGAAAAATCCCCATAACCTCCCCATGGCAACCAGGCACATGACTGACGCTTTTTAGACCATGTAAAGATTTATGAAAGAAACTGGCAGGAGGCACATTTTTTTTTTTTTTTTTTTTTTTTTTAAAAGATTGAAAATATAATCTTTTATTAGCCACTCGTATAACAGAAGCACGCAGCCGAACATTGCAGAAATGGCTTTCTCTCGGGATTTCTCGTGAAGAAGAGTACTGGGGACAGACGGATGGGGGGAAAAATCCTGTTGCGTCGGCGTTTGTTTTACCTGCTGACCTGCTTACCTGTTTACCTGCTTACCCGTTTACTCTCTTTTGATTGTTTTACCCGCTGACCTGCTTACCCGCTGACCTGCTTACCCGTTTACCTGCTTACCCGTTTACTCTCTTTTGTTTGTTTTACCTGCTGATTGTTTTACCTGTTTACCTGCTTACCCGTTTACTCTCTTGTGATTGTTTACCTGCTGACCTGCTTACCTGTTTACTCTCTTTTGATCGTTTTACCCGCTGACCTGCTTACCTGTTTACCTGCTTACCTGTTTACCTGCTTACCCGTTTACGCTCTTTGATGACGACCCTGTTGGCACCGCAGACATTAAGTGCTCATTACTCCTGAGCAGTGAGAGAACATTTCACTTTTCAAGGATTTAGGATTTAATATCCCAGTTTAATATCCCAGAATGCAGTACAGCGGAACATAATAACAGAATGTTATAGCTAGATTGACGAGCCAGGCTGGGCTGAATGGCCTCTTCATGTCGTCACTTTTCTTATGTCCTTATGTTCTAAATGCATATATTAGCTGCTTATAACCGGGCTTGGAATCGAACTGAACTGAATGTAGGGCCAATCCCAGCCTCTTAAAGAGGATGTCTGAGGGGTTCGCTGTGTGCCGTTTATTCTGTAAACAGGAAGATTGTGGGAAATGGTGCAGAAGGTAACTCCGTTTTTGCCGGCAGTTTTGTCCCCCCCCCCCCCCCCCCCCCCCCCCCCCCCCGCCCCCCCCAGTCTGGCACGGTGACATTTCCATGGCCGTGCCGCAGGAACATCGGCGGGGCTGAGACACAGCCGCTTGCCTTCCCCACCGAGGCCAGGCGGTTATGTAACCTGGGCTGCGGATTCCCTGCAGTACAGGAGAGTGCTGCCATTTAGCAGAAGCTCTTATCCAGAGGGACGTGCACAACTTTGGATTTTTTTGGGGGGGGGGGAGGGTCGAACCTGCAGCCTTTCGGATACCAGCCCAATTCCCTTACCCATACACTGCGTTACTGCCCCATAACCCTCTTTAGGCTGTCCTAGGAAAACTCTTCAGCGTTATGGGTAATCCCTCTCAAAATGGCCGCACACATTCCCACCCTTCAGGAATGTGTGATGTTCCCACCGTTCAGGAATGAGCGAGATTCCCACCCTTCAGGAATGTGTGATGTTCCCACCGTTCAGGAATGAGCGAGATTCCCACTGTTCAGGAACGAGCGAGATTCCCACCGGTCAGGAATGAGCGAGATTCCCACCGGTCAGGAATGAGCGAGATTTCCACTGGTCAGGAATGAGCGAGATTCCCACTGGTCAGGAATGAGCGAGATTTCCACTGGTCAGGAATGAGCGAGATTTCCACTGGTCAGGAATGAGCGAGATTCCCACCGGTCAGGAATGAGCGAGATTCCCACCGGTCAGGAATGAGCGAGATTTCCACTGGTCAGGAATGAGCGAGATTCCCACTGGTCAGGAATGAGCGAGATTCCCACTGGTCAGGAATAAGCGAGATTCCCACCGGTCAGGAATGAGCGAGATTCCCACCGGTCAGGAATGAGCGAGATTCCCACCGGTCAGGAATGAGCGAGATTCCCACCGGTCAGGAATGAGCGAGATTCCCACCCTTCAGGAATGAGCGAGATTCCCACCGGTCAGGAATGAGCGAGATTCCCACCGGTCAGGAATGAGCGAGATTCCCACCCTTCAGGAATGAGCGAGATTCCCACCAGTCAGGAATGAGCGAGATTCCCACCCTTCAGGAATGAGCGAGATTCCAGCCAGTCAGGAATGAGCGAGATTCCCACCGTTCAGGAATGAGCGAGATTCCCACCCTTCAGGAATGAGCGAGATTCCCACCCTTCAGGAATGAGCGAGATTCCCACCGGTCTTGAGTGGCAAATTGACAGAGTGGCACCAGAGACATTGTGCCTCGTAATCATGCACATAATTTCATGAAAATATAAACATGTTGTCTAAGTTGTCAGCTAAAGCTGCAGCTTCTTTATATATAGACTTTACACACACACACACACACACACACACACACACATGTGCAGATACACTCACGCACATGGACATTTCATTACAGGAATATAGCAGACACCCTTATCCTGAGGGACTTCAGAATGGCTTCTGCATTTATTTTTACACGCTATCCATTAATACAGCTGGATATATACTGAAGCCGCTTAAGTACCTTTCTCAAGGATACAACTGCAGTGGCCTGCCCTGGAACTGAACCTGCAACCTTAACCATTGAACTCAATCAACAGTCGAAATTTCATGTTGAAATTAAAATAGGCTGTATAAAAATAAATGTCACACGTTTTCCTTCATACACAGTTTGGCCTGTGAGGTTTTGTGATAAGAGATACATAGTCTATGAAGACAAAAATTAGTGCATGTATTTATTTACAAAGACAATCTTTGTTTGACTGCAGGCCTATGTTTTGCCTTTATTTTACTGTGTTTTCTGATTTATTGGGTTCTTAGTTTGCCACATCATTATCATTTGAAAACCAGCACTGATCTATATAATTAGTACAACAAAACGGCATATGGTACAGCCTGCAGTACTATTTTTCATGAGGTAAAAATGTTCCACAGCTTACTGAGCAAGATTAGGTGTTGATGCTCAAGCCCTGAATTTTTTTAACGATGTTATCTGTACCAACAGATTGTGCGTTTTTTTTTTTCCCTCCTCATTATTACCCCGCTAACTTTGATGACATCATTAATCTTCTACCATGTGAACAGTGGGAACAGGGTCCCGTACTTTTTGCTGCATCATTTTACAAAAATCGTGGCCCTTAAGGCGAAGAGGCTGTGTTGCTATGGAAACGGATAATCGGGGGGTGGTTTTGGGTCACCGCGGGTTCCACGGACCTGCCGGATAACGAGCTCAGCGCTCCTAACATCTCCCTCGGCCGTCCTCAGTGAAAACACTCCATTTTGACCAGCCTCATTAATATTTATGAGAGGGGGGCGTGTCCAAGCGGAATGCGGTGATGATGGACATTCTGTATTGTGACACAGTGCCGGAACGTTCCGCAGGAAAGATGCAGAAACTTGGGCTCAGTATCTAGTGAGGCGAGACGGAGATACTTCGATGCAATTGTCGCTGCCATTAATTTCTATGAGGCTAATGCTAACACCTGACCAGTCTCCGCTAAAGCTGTCTCTGAGTGAACCTGCAGAAACTGTGGTACCCCGCCCCACACCCCCCCCGCCCCTTTCCAAGGCTGTTCTGGACCTTCCAGGCCGGGGGCAGTTTACCGCTCTAATGCCCCTGCGCTCTCTTATCTCCCTCTCCAGGGGTACAGGGGCAATCTCTGTGTCACGTCGCTCAAATCTGTCCTTGCCTGAGCAAAGTCTGTTAGCTAGCGCTGCTAATCCCAGCCCAGCTCAAAGCCGGTAGCTGTAGACAAGGCGGAAGGCCCCTGTTTTTCCCTCTGTAGCCGTACTGAAATCCTCCAAATTCTGCATAAAAGGAACTTTTTAAGGCCATGGCAGTGCAATAAAAAAATAAAGTTATGATGGTTCTCCAGTCTATTTCTATCATGCACATTTGTTACTATTAATTTTGTGTAGCAAGTTCTGCATTTTCCTAACTTTTTGTTTTTTATTTTTTCCTCTTACAGGCTGCTTGTTTGAGGCTGAGCTGTGCTCCCCGTATGAGGTCTGCTCCAATGGTAAGCTCTGCTTTAATCTGTGGGCAAAATACTGGACATAAACTGTGTGTCAAATGTTCTTCTTTTCTTTGTCTAAAAAACATTACCGTTAAGATTTGGATTATACTCTTTCATGCTGGACTAATAAGGGCCAGATTTAGAAGAGTATTGCAGTGATTTCCCAAGAAATCAAATACTAAAGTGAATATTGGTACATTCTGCTCCTTAGTGAAGATTCTTATACGTTTATCGGGGGGGGGGGGGGGGGGGGGTTTGAGCAGGGTTTAAATGGAGAAACGTCGGTGGTGTTAGGCAATCAGACAGAGTCCAGTCCCATAAACACAGAGAGAAAGCAAAGGACATGAATTTGAGAGAAAAATCTGTTTGGTCGACAAGGTGGGACGGTGAGATCAAAGGCGGCTGACACCTGAGATTAGTCTCCAGTCCTGCAGGGGGCAGTGTCTGTAGGTGCAGTGGTTTTCTTTCAGTTAGCTGCTGCTTTATGCCTAAATTGAAAGCTGACCTTCAGGGAGGCTGAAGAGGGTATGTGCTGGCACAGGGCACAGGGCACAGGGCACACCTGTATGGCACACATGACTCAGGGCTTAAAGAAGGTTGTTGGAATGTTTTCTGTTGCCAAACAGTTTCCGAAAAGTGTGAAGTATTTACACGTGAACTAAAAATGCCCCAGCTCCTTACGCTTGTGTTTTTTTATAAATTATTTTAGCTCGAATTAACTTGAAAAGGTTAGTGGCATAATATGGCATTCACCTGCAAAAATGTGTATTCATGTGTGCAAATGCCTTGCCTTCTCACGCATAATTAATTTTTAATAATAAGAATTGGAGAAAAAATGGCAGAACGGCTCATTTCAGAAGCTGTTTACTGTATCCTCTAGCTGTTTTTCTTCAGCCGAATGCCTTCTGCTGCTCAAGATAATTGAATTTATACGTTGCTAAGCAACGAGACAAACAGTTTTGTAATGCCTGGGGTCAATAGCGGCCCAGCATGCACCTGGGGGGGATCCCTTTATGACGGCTGAGAAGGAAATGGAAGTATTATTCAGTTACGCCATGTTTCACCAGGTCCAGCTCTACATCTCCACAGTGTCAGTGCGCCTCCTGCTAGTCACAGAGTAGAAAGAGTAGGTGGTGTCATGCCATTCTGAATAAGTCCCCTGTTCTGTGTCTGCAGAATTTCTTTCTAAGGTATGGAAGTGTGTGTGTGTGTGTGTGTGTAGGGGGGGGGGGAGGGGGAGGTAGAAATCAGAAGCAGAATTTGTTTGTCAAACTGATTTCTTCAGTCCATCAGGAAAAACGACAGGAGAGACAGAGAGCTTGTTTTATCTTTGCTGGAAAGCATTTGCTGACATCTTGTGCGAGAAGCACTTTTCATTGTCATTGCAAATGGAACGAAACGCAAGGAGTCCTGTGTTTCTGCTCCTGTTTCACAGCCGTAGGCGGCAGCAGGCACCCCTCCTGTGTTTGTTAACTGTGTGGTGTCAGGTGTGGAGCGCTGAGCGATAAGGACGGCGGCTGGGCCTCGTCTGGTTCAGATCTGGGTCAGACGCGTTTCTTTATACTTCAACTGTACAGATGCCAAAAAAAGCCTGAGAACAGTCCTGCAGATCCCTGAGAATTTTCAAAGACAATACACATTTCAGGCCTACTTCTCAAATGTGAATTGAAATGAAATGGCAGCTGCTGTGAATTGTGATGAAAGTAGGGTTGGAGGTCAGACACTCCCAGGATGCAGTTCACCTGAAGGGAGTAGTGCTGGACCCCGCATTAATATGAAAACTTGTCTTTCCCCTCGTGCAGTATGGTTTCTTTATTATTATTATTATTATAATTATTATTACAGGCTTTTAGCAGACGCTCTCATCCAGAGTGACTTACACAACTCTTATGGTTCCTGTATTTTACGCAGTTCTGATCCCAAAGGCTGTGCCTGTCGTGTTTGTTGTCCGTGTGCCTGTGCCAGTTCCCGTGCGTTTGTGTCTCAATGTTAAAACAGCTCCACTCATCAGATTTGTGTGCAGGTGATGAGTTGGGGGGGGGGGGGGGGCACACACATGACTGCCTCTGTATTAGCCTTCTTTCTCATTGCTTTTCCATGCCAGGGAGCACGTACACTTCATTAAACTCAGCAAATGTTTTGCATGTACATCAGCCAATCAGGGCAAATGCTGTTAACTAATACGGTCATCAAAACAACCACCGAGCTCACGGCCTTAAGGAGACTATTCAATTTGGAACAATGCAGCTGACGGCTAAATCTGTTTCAGAAAGCATTAAGCGTTTTGATTGAATGTTTGGTGACTTGCCACTGGCAACAAGCTGGCTTAAATGAATCATTTTTAAATTCTATTTTCTCGTGATTTTAGACTGTTTTAATGTGATGTTGAAAATGAAATAAAGGAAGATATCCAACAGGGATTAAAATGGAGGATTTAATACACTGGTTTGCATCCATGGCGGCAGCACACCTCGGAGATAGATTAGTCATGCCTGCATGATCACAGTTCATGGATGTGAAGGTTTGTATGGTCCTTCGGGGTCCGTGTCCGTGTCCTCCAGATACTCCGGTTTCCTCCCACAGTCCAAAGACACGCAGCCCAGGGTTTACAGGTGAAAATGAGCCTCCCTGGCCTGGTCTGGCACATTTACAGAAATGCTATTAATACACAGTAAATTGTCCAGTGTTAATTAAACTCTAACAGTGTTATTTAAACTCTTCACGGATAACATTTGGTCCCAAATTTTTTGTTTTATTTTATTTTATCATGTGTGCATTGATCCTGTCAAACTATTCAGTAAAATTAAAATCGAATTAATAAATGTAATTTAATGTTTGAATGTTTCACTGGATCCCCTGCTGGGTTATAGGCATTACACCACTTTCCTTTCTCTCAGTCTTTCGACCAAAAGAGAGAATAGAAACCAACTTCTCTGTGTATTTTTTGCCAATTCAGCCACTTTACCATGAATAACTGAAGCTCTTCTGGTTGAGTGCTTTGGGTACATTTAGCTCAAGTAAATAGACTGACTTTGCACTCTCAGGTTTCCCTGGTTTAAATATCGAAGCAGATGGTCTTCCTGAGGGCAGCTCAGGGAAGATTGGCTTCTGGAAGGTTCTGTCGCCGGGTAAGGCTGAGATCGCCTGAGTACGGACCGGGTTTGTAAATGTAAAGGGGGCTGCTGTTGATATCCGGCTGCAGGGTGCCGTTGCTATGGCTGCTGATGGGGTAATTGGGAACGGTGTGACACCGGCCTCTTAAATATGTCACTCGCAGCCTACTGGATACACTGGTGGTTGCTATGGTCACTGTAGATACACTGGTGGTTGCTGTGGTCACTGTAGATACACTGGTGGTTGCTATGGTCACTGTAGATACACTGGTGGTTGCTATGGTCACTGTAGAGCCTCTGTCACACTCGCCAAACGTGAGCCCACAGGCCTCAGCGGCTTTTCGCTGAGTGCCGCTAACTGCTTCTTTGGAACGTGCGGCGTGGTCTGGTGTTTCTGTTAGCCACGATGTTCCTGCAACCGCGGTTAATCAGTCTCCTCCTCTACCTTGATTTACCTCACAGCTCTCTGTGTGAATACTGAACACTTACTCCTCATAGCTCTCTGTGTGAATACTGAGCACTTACTCCTCATAGCTCTCTGTGTGAATACTGAGCACTTACTCATTACATTACATTCATACTCCTCATAGCTCTCTGTGTGAATACTGAGCACTTACTGCTCATAGCTCTCTGTGTGAATACTGAGCACTTACTCCTCATAGCTCTCTGTGTGAATACTGAGCACTTACTCCTCATAGCTCTCTGTGTGAATACTGAGCACTTACTCCTCATAGCTCTCTGTGTGAATACTGAGCACTTACTCCTCATAGCTCTCTGTGTGAATACTGAGCACTTATTCCTCATAACTCTCTGTGTGAATACTGAGCACTTACTCCTCATAGCTCTCTATGTGAATACTGAGCACTTCTCATAGCTCTCTGTGTGAATACTGAGCACTTACTCCTCATAGCTCTCTGTGTGAATACTGAGCACTTACTCCTCATAGCTCTCTGTGTGAATACTGAGCACTTACTCCTCATAGCTCTCTGTGTGAATACTGAGCACTTACTCCTCATAACTCTCTGTGTGAATACTGAGCACTTACTCCTCATAGCTCTCTGTGTGAATACTGAGCACTTCTCATAGCTCTCTGTGTGAATACTGAGCACTTACTCCTCACAGCTCTCTGTGTGAATACTGAGCACTTACTCCTCATAGCTCTCTGTGTGAATACTGAGCACTTGCTGAACATTGATTTGCCTCACAGCTCTGTGTGTGAATACTGAACACTTGCTGAACATTGATTTACCTCATAACTCTCTGTGTGAATACTGAACACTTACTGAACATTGATTTGCCTCATACAGTAGCTCTCTGTGTGAATACTGAGCACTTACTGAACACTGATTTGCCTCATAGCTCTCTGGGTGAACACTTAACTCAGCCCTGGCCTCCTGCCTCAAATGCTGTCAAAAAAAACACACGCACACTTAGTGCTCTCGAGTGAAATGGAAACGCTGTAGCAGTGGTTAACTGAAACCCTGTGAATCGCCATGGCAATAATAACTGTCTTAAGTGTCTTCACTGTTGCCATGAACACATTTAATGTAAATAATGTGGTCAGAACTCTAAAGAGGCTGCATTAAGAGCTTCAGCGGCTGTCCTGTAAAACTACAAGGCTCGGATTCAAAACGCCTCGCGCAAGTCAAGTTTTTAAAATTTTTAGCCAATAACAATGAGGGCAGGTGCCCGTGAAACATTTTATTTTGTTACTAAGTTACTAGAAATTTTACTGCTGGCTGCTTTAGGCCCCAGGATTACCACCTAGAGGGATCAAAGGGGAAAGAAAAGCCTCCACAGAGTTTACACGGAACACCTCTCATTCACAAAATTTCAGCCCGCACTTTGCTGATAGTTTTTAGAACGCTGATCTGAGATCCAGGTCAGCAAAGGACTAGATTGTCTATAGATTCAAAGGCTAAAGATTTCAAGGCCTAGATTGGCCCTTCAGGACTTGGTGTGTGAGATCCCTGTTATAAAACAATGCAGAAGTGTGAAATTAATCTGATATTGAGTGCAGTATACATGCATTGGGTCTTACAGGTTTCTTGGTTAAATGCTACCTTCAGTTTTTTACGTACGTGTTATGGAATGTTTTTTTTTTTCGGTTTGAGCGAATGAAGATGGACAGTTGTGATTCTCGGTGGCGCCCACGTATAAAGCGCAGGTTTTAGTCCGCGGCAAGTGAGTGCAGTTACAGCACACGGCCCCCGGGAGAACGCCAGCTGGCTGCCGTTGCTAGGGTACAGCCACACACCCTCCGACGAGAAGTGACTTTGCGATCGCCTCCGTCCGATTCTTAGCTTCTGCAAGGCATGCTGGGATAGCTGGCGATGCGAGTTAAGCCGACAGAGCTACCGGATGGATGGGGGAACGTGGTGCGATAAACAATCAGATTGAAGATACGACGTGTAAACATGTCCCCAATTAAAAATTTTATTTCCACATTCCACATGGTTCTGCTAAGGAGGAGTCCTTATTTATATTATACTATTATGCTGCTTAATTATTTGTTTTTGTATCGTCCTGTCATAACGAGGTGCAGCCTCACGCTCACACATAAAAGCATTGTGTTTTCACAGCTCTTTAAAAATTCTATTTTGGTTACATATTTTAAGGTATGATTGGATTTAACAGGGGCCAGCATGCCCCCCCCCCCCCCCCCCCTCCCGTATGTACAGAGAAGCTCTTCAGATTTGGAGCTGTAATTGGGCGGTTATGTTGAGCATAAACAAACAGATGCGATTAGGACCACACTGCTCCAATGTTCTGTGGAGCCATGCTTGGAGGAAAGGGGGGGAAAACAGCCGGTTGCCACGGTAACCGAAAGACGACACAGCGGATTGGACTGGCAGCTGGCGGCTCCCTGCATCTTACGAGTCTGTGCCGCTGTGCCCCGTGCTGATAGGTGTGAATTTACCACAGGCGATGGCCAATGAGTGTGGACTTGCCCGCAAAAATATTTTAACATGTTTTTCGCTTCCGTGATAAGTCTGTTTATTAATCTGATTGTTCTCCCTTCCTGTAATTTATTTTATGAAAATGATTTCTCTGTTCCTAGGGTGTAGAAAACAGCTTTTTCAGAAAAGTTTATCTGCTCTGCAGAATTAGTTTTCTCCTTTGTGCTGTTGTACACCCCTGCTTCCCCCAACAACAACAACAAAAAAAAAGCAGAGAAGCCTTAGAATTGTGACAGGGGGCCTTTATTTAAGGTGGCTGGGTATTAAGTGCACTGCACAGACCTGAGCCCAGGTGTGGCATGAGCGCAGGTTTGGCATGAGCCCAGGTGTGGCATGAGCTCAGGTGAGGCATGAGCCCAGGTGTGGCATGAGCCCAGGTGTGGCATGAGCCCAGGTGAGGCATGAGTGTCAATCTCCAGTGTCTGTACGTATTTGTGGTTTCCCTTCAATCAGCAGCCAGTGAGGGCATTGAGAACACAGTGTGTGGACTCTCTAGCCAATCAATGAATCAAATGAATCACTTGAGCTGGAATGCACTGAAAGACAGTGCAGACACTGCGGCCCTCCAGGACCGGAGTTTGACACCCTTGCCTTAAAGGGTTAAATGGGTATTTTAAGGATGAGGACAGAGGGTCTAACCTCCCACCTCAATCAGCTCTGAGCTCAGTGATATTCCCTCCACTTCACGGGCATCTCTTCCTCCCTCTGCACCGGTGTGCGTTAAAATGGCTTCTGAGCAGGATGCCAGTTGTGTAGTAAGCATTTAGAGAAGTGGGCTAATAATTCAGAGGTTGCAAGCTCGCATACTGTACTAGGTGGGGCACTGCCATTGTACGCCTGAGCGAGGTTCTTAACCTCAGTGGCTTCAGCCAATGTATCCGGCTGTAAAACTGGACTGAATGTTTAAAAATGTAATCTGTGTAAGTCCCACAGTCTGTGAGTCTGCTGAATGTAGATGAATTTATATCATATAAGGACGGAGTGTAGCACAGTGGGTAAGGAACTGGACTTGTAACCGAAAGGTCGCAGGTTCGATTCCCGGTTAGGACGCTGCCGTTGTACCCTTGGGCAAGGTACTTAACCGAAATTGCTTCAGTATATATCCAGCTGTATAAATGGATACAATGTAAAAATGCTATGTAAAAAGTTGTGTAAGTCGCTCTGCGTAAGAGCGTCTGCTAAATGCCTGTAACGTAATGTAATAATATAGCTTGGACTCCATTGTTGTTCTCTACTGTCTGTTTAGACTGAAACTGGCCTTCACAATTATAGCTTTAAAAAAGCATTCGTTTGCAGTCGTGCAGAAAGCAGGCTGGCATTTTATTGTCTACCCCCCACCCCCCCGCACGCACGCACACACAAGACAATACAATATAGCATAATAACTGAGAATGAAGTTGATATGATAGAGCAGCTGGTGGGAGTAGGCAGAGAACGAGCTCCTCGCGCTCCGCCGAGCCCCGCTCTAACAATAGCTTCATGAATGGATCAATAGTCAGTAATTTCCTAGAACAATAGCATTCCACGCGCCGGTTTCCAGGCTCTGAAAAGACTCGCGGCTGATTATCTTCATCCCCCGAAGTCAGATAGACGCTTCGTTTATGCAAATTAGTATTTTCGGATTTGTAACGCTCGTCTGGCGAGGGCGGTTTAATTATTTTCGGAGCGGAGCAGAAGCGCGCGCGCGGAGCTTCTCGTGCCCCCTGTCACGTCTGGTTTGGCGCGGAGCGATGCGTCCACCCCCCCCCCCCCCGGCTTCGCCGAAGGTAATGACGTCTGCCGGACCAAAACGTCGTGCCCGCGGCTGGCTTAGACATGGCACTGGGCCATACCCCCGACAGAATTCAGCGATCAGCAGTTGTTCTGCAATCTTCTGGCGTGCCAGCAGACCGCCGGGAACGTGCTGTTCCGTTTGTTTTCCAGTAAACACTCGCGGGAACGTGCTTTATTAGATTCGTCATCACTCACTGTCGGTTAATAAATCAAGGGAAACGATTTGACTTACTGTAACAAAATAGATGAACCAATAATTTAGATTAAAAAAAAAAAAAATACTACTGCTACTACTGTTACTACTATTGCTGCTACTACTACTACTACTACTAATAATAATAATAATAATAATCTTCAGTTTTATATGACCTTATCAGACAAAGCCTAAAGCCTAAAAGAAAGCGTAAAATAAATTATTATTAATAATAATAATAATAATAATAATAATAATAATAATAATAATAATAACAAATAAAATAAGTTTATCAATTAAAATAATCATAAGAGAGAGTACTGTGAAACGCAGGCATCTGACGCAGTTCTGCGATCACACGTCAGACTGCCTCTCTCAGCAGCGCTTATGATTGCAGTAAAGATGACATTCCAGTATAAATATTCATATTTAAGGGGCCTCTACTTCCTCATGTGTCATGATCTGCGGAAATAGATCAGTGCGGAGGAGGAGTTTAAATCGCCACGACCGGAGCAGCTGAAATAAATTAAACCGAAGCTGGATTTGGAGAATCAGGGCAGCGTGCATGACTCACGTATGACAACTCGAAAGGGCAAGCTTAACGAAAAGGTGTTTGGAGTGTGGGTGAGAGGTGCAGCCCACTGCTCAAATATTGACAATGTAGAGATTTTTTTATTTGGCGCTCTCGCTTTCCGTCTCCCCGTTTCCTTCGGTATTATGCAGCTGTCACAAGCCTGTAGGTAATGGTAATGACCTGCTGGCTGCCCCCCAAACCGTCTCATGAACGGGGGCTGCGTTTGATCACGAAATGCGGTGTCTAAAAATAGATATTTTACGAGCGGTAAGACTGCCCAGTCACTCATCGGCAATCTAAGCGGCTCCTGGTTTCACCTTGCCAGCTCATTGACTACATCTTTACTGGGCTTCTAAGACAGTGTGGCAGACTTCTTGAAAGTCCTCTCAATATTGGAATGTTGATATTAATATGATCTTTACATTACATTACATTCATTTGGCAGACGCTTTTATCCAAAGCGACGTACAAAAAGTGCATTTTCATGATCGTAGACAATGAAATCAATATTATCTCAATATTATCTCAATAAATGAATAAAATAAAAGCAATTATGGTAACTGTATTTTCTTTGCAGATGGAGGAACGTCAGTTTAGACTGACCCAAGTTACAGAGACAAATCCAAATATCATTATTTTGACATCACAGTCTGTTCTTAAGATTCTGTAATTGACAGCGATGTAAAAGTATGGGGCTTGTAAGTCAGAGGTTGCAGCTTTGATTCCCAGGTGGGGCAGGTGGGGCTACCCTATAGCAGGACACTCAACCTTGAAATGCTTCAGTAAATATTCAGCTGTATGCGTGGAGAGAATATAAAAATGCAATCTCTGGATAACTGTGTGTGAATCTGTGGGTGGTTTATTGTCAGTGGTAACATCACTCAAAGCTGAGGGACAGGTGGAAGCAGAGTATGAATGATGTTCCCTCAAAGGGGAAGGAGAACATATCATCTTTTCTTTCATCAACATCATCATGACCATCGTCATCACTATTAGCATTGTCATCAGCACCGTTAAGGGAGACCAATCTTAAATGTGCATAAGCATCTTCATCACCCTCATGGTATTGGCAGAATCATTTCATCAACATGAGGATCATCATCATCATCATTAACATTGTTATCGTCCTTATCATCGTCATCACCTTCCTTGTAATCTTTTAAGGTGTAAGATCACAAATGTGTGATTAGAATGTTCTTAACTGAACATTCTAATGTTGATGTCACGATCACTGCTGGTAACTGAAAGGAACAGAGTTCTAGAACACTGAACCCTTCAAAGGGTTAATCCTCATCTTCAGCATCTTCCCCATTGTAACAGTTTCATTGTCCACAGGCACCCGATGAGAGAAAGGAAATAGGTACCGAAGAGGATTCTGGGTAATTCCCACACAGCTGCAGAAGACAGCATTTTGTTTTCACCCTGCACTGACCCTGAGTGGAACACTGTTTCCATTTCCTGTCAGATAGCCGCTGAAATGCGAAGATGATCAAAGCTTTTTCCAGCGTCACCTAGCAACGGTTGCCGCGGGGAGCTTCGGGCCCTTTGATCGGGGCTGATAGCATCTTTTCATTGATTGCCCGGCGCTTATCTTCCCCGATATAATACCGCCCAGAATGTCAGCCATTAGTCCGCGGGCGAGGCGTCTTGGCTCGTGAGGAGCTGGCGCGTTTGGACCACACAGAACGGCTGAATAATGGACCCCCTCTGTCCCCGGAGCTCAAAACGATGAGTCATTCCCCGCTTCCGCACCTCACTGTGTCACGGGGAGAAAAAGGCATTAATCTCGAAACCTGCGCGCTCGGGGAAACCAAACTCACCCTGTGAGCAGATTCAGGTAAAGCGTCGCTACGGTAATTAGGCCATTATAAATATTTGCTGTATACGGAACTTTATTCCCAGGCAAAAAGCCTTATGCCGTCACCTCAATCCAGTGAACTGGTTTTCTTTACATGTGTAAAATTCACCACGTATGTCTGCCTCTTGTGTAAGCTGTTTCTGGAATCCCTGCCCCCCACCCCCATCGACACCTTTCTTTCCAGGGGGAGGGGGCGGGGTCTGAATGATTAAATGTAACTGAACAGTTAAACACAATTATAAAATAAATCAGTTAAATAAACTGGTTTCAGCATTCAAGATCTTAGCTGTGATGGATAATTCCACAATCGGTGCCAAGCTAGTATCTCAGTCCTAGTATGTTATATGGCGAAGCTGAACTTGTGCTTGTAACCAAGAGGTTGCGGGTTTGATTCCCAGGTAGGACGCTGCCATTGTACCCTTTGAGCAAGGTGCTCAAAGGTGCTGCATTGATTCAGTGTATATCAGATGTGTAAATGGATACTAATTTACTGTCTAAATGCTTACTAATACTGTAAAAATGATGAAGTTGTGTAAGTCACTTCTGAATGCCTTTAATGAAAAGTGAGCCGTAACATGTTCGCTCTTCCTCTTGCAGACGGAGTGTTCGGCAGGTGTCAGAATGTCCCCGTGACCGAGGTGTACACCTACGACGTGCCCCCTTCCGCCCTGCTGAGGCTGCGGACCCTGCTCCAGAAGCTGTCGCACAGAGGTCAGTGATTTACGGCAGAACCGCAGAGACGGACTCATTTAGTGAACCCTAACGGATATGAAGTAGCACGTGCAATATGCCTTATAAAGCTCCTCATTACTACCGAGGGAAAATATAAGTAAATAAATTCACAAATTTTAATGGAAACTCATGACACTTTTAAATGAATCGAAACCTTCCAAATATGTTCCAAATATACGTGTCTTCGCCTGTCATAGCATCCGGAAAAGGCCAAAGATCGTCACTGAAATTGCGGTTTGGAAAACTGGTGTAGCTAATTCGCTGTGTGCCAGTGCACTCATAGATTAGATCAAAATAAAACGTTTTATGTAACAACACAAGAACAGATTTCACGTGTAAATAAATATAGCAAAAATTTCAGATTCACGTTAATGATTTGGCTAATCAGATAATTAAGAACAGAAGTCGACATGAAACCAGAAACCGATATGATCCTCTCAGAGAGCTTTTGAAGTGCGAATCTTTTTTAACCGCCATGAGAGGGTGATGGCTACAGGCCTGCTGTTAATGGTGCTGTAGTTCTCATAGGCCAACAGCAGGGGGCGGCAAATACCTTTTCATCTGAAAACGAGCACATTGCTTTTAATTTGATGCAAAGGAACGTGATCTTTTCCAACAGGCGTCGACAAGAACTGCGATGAACCGTGCAAAATGAACAGACTTAGCTGGGATGTGATCTCTGTGGTAATTAACGTGTGATCTTAAGCCAAAGCGAGCGTTTTATTTTCAGTCTCTCAAAAATTCTGTGTGAAATGTAATGAATGCAAGAGGATGTTCATAAATTGTTTACACTACTCTAAATATTAATGCTTAGACTACAGTTGTCTTATTTTATAGAATTTATATTTGAATAATTATATCTGGAGTGTACTCTTTTAATTATCTGTAACCACAGCTTTTCTCTTGCAAGCACTACAGTTCTAATATCTAATTTCTGTGTTTGCGCCAGAGCACACTGGCGAGCGCCTAATCTCAACGGTGCGGTACAATATCGCGGCTATTGATTTGTTTGTTATCCTCCATCTTGAAGCTAAATCACCGCTTATGCGACGTAAACACAATTTACAGGCTCCTTTGGCCATTGCGAATGCCATTCGATCAATAAGAGCTGACAAAGTACTGATGTTTCCTCCTGTTTCCGCGCGTATCCATGTCTCCCATTGGCAAGATTGCGTTGTCTGTCGCCGCGCTGTCAACGCGACGCCTGTCGAGCGCGAGACGCAGACAGCTGCAGTTAAAATGTCACATTAAGGACAGCATCCTGGATAATTATGCCGCCGAATACGTCTCTGTTAATCACAGCTTGCAATCGCGGTGTGCGCCTTTCTCTTGAAGCGTCTTCTCTGCGTCGCCTTTAGATTTCCACTCATTTTTTTCCCGCCTTATCTGTGATGGAGAGTTCTGAAATGGTTGAGTAACCGGTTGGAGATTTGTATACAGACGGCACGTAAACCGAGGAAAAACCGAAAAAGCTCATAATAGGCCTCCGCTGGAGTCAAGCGTGTACCTACATACCAATATTCAGTGCGGCACTGCGCGCGAAAACGGATCGTCCAATTGTTATTTGGAGGAACCTGTTCCAATTGGATGACAGCATAGCCAGCGTTAGTATGTGCGTTACTATGGTGCCTTTAATGACGGAACGATCTGTGCAAGTTCTCAGTGTTAAACCAGGTAAGTTTACATGAATCCAGTGAGGACCAAAGTTAGTCGTTTACAGTTAAAAAGTACTCCGAGTGCTCAATCACACTGAATATTTTGCTTCTAGGTTTTCACTCGGACCCTAACAGAGCAACCGGCGTTCAACAACTAGAGGTCTCTCTGAGCTGCTAATCACAAGAGCCAGGTGTGCCAAATTAGGTTTGAAACAGAAAACCTACAGGACGGTAGATCTCCATGAACAGTGTTGGGGACCACTGGCCCTAAATACTGTAATGTATACTGTATTTTGGACTAAATAGGGGGGGCCCTGGTGGTCGTGGGAACCCAAGCCGTGACTTATTGGGTCTTTGTACTTGCACATGGAAATGTAGACACACACCTACACCTACACACAGTGAAACATGTAAACACACACACACACACACACGCAAGCACACACACACACACACACACACACACACACACGCAAGCACACACACACACACACACACACACACACTCGACTTCAGCGTTATCGGAAGCGGTTTTAACGGGATCGCATCACCACCGCGTCAGTTTCACAGTGTGGGGGCAAGGCGTGGGGGCCTTAAAGTTTGACTTTCGCCCCCGTGTTCCTCCTCTCAGTGGGGGGGGGGGTGGGGTGCCGACGGGGGACCAACCGCGTCCCCCGTCCCCCCGAACTCACCTTTCCACGTCAGCGCCCGACTCTCTTATTCCGTTTCCACGGCGACTCGCCGCCGCCCGCCAGCGCAGGTTTTGGGAAGTGAAACCCCTGCCGGTATCGGAGGCGGTTCTGCTGACTGCGTCCCGCGCCGGCCCAGCCAGCGGTCGCCAGAGCCTCCTGCACGGCGTTCATCTCGCTGAAAAACAGGCGCGGGGGGGGGGGGGGAGGGGGGGGCGGGGGGGAGTAACCTTTTCGAGCAGCGGGAGCGTTTTTAGCTTGTGACAGCCTCGCTGAGAGAGCCGGGCGGGCGGTAATACTCAGAATCACTGCTCCGGAGGTCTCGCCAGCATCCGCTTCTGAGCCACGTGTGCGTCGCGGAGGGCTCATCGTGTTCACGGAGCGGTGTGGACGTCACCCTGCTGTCGGGGGTGTGCGGGTTTGCGTCTGGCCGTGTTCTGATGGGTTATAATTCACTGAAAAGTGCAAAAAAAAAGAAAGTTCAGCGAAGCCAGGTTGCCTAGAAGGACTGACTGTATAGGCGAGGGTGCTCTCTCAGAATTACATGTCATTAACACGGTCCATTTCCAGTTATGCACAGAACATTTAAAAAAAAATCATATAGCCTATATAAACAAGGCTAAATGTATAGAAAGAAATCACAAATTAAAAAGTGTGATAGCCGCACTAGAAGAGACTTGGCAAAGGTAAGATAAAAACCCATAAATGTACATGTGTATTTTCCTTACTCGGGGATAAGAGAGGACTGACTGCCTGACTCAGGAATTGCCAGGTTCGAATCAGAAGTGTCCTGATTAATCAGTAAGAGCCGACACTAATATCATCTTTTTATGATTAAAGATTTCAGCTCATCCTAATAAACACCCCCAGACCGCTAGAACTGTGTCCCTGCTTCACAGTGCAGGTTTGACCTTCGCTTTGACCTTGAGCTGCTGACTGAACAAAAAAGTGAAAGAAGTAATGCCCCCATCTTGGCTTGTTTTTAAAGTGTCTCAGTGTAGGAACACTGACGTGGAGTCTGGCTTCCGCTGTTAATATTACAGCCTTTTCATTATGAGCTAAAAGGGCAGACTGATCCCAGATCAGTAGTAATATGTCCTAAGGCACTTTATGAATATGGGCCCTGACCTATGTGTGGTTTTCTCCTACCCATATACTAACCCAGGGCAGCCAAATCCTGATCCTGCAGATCTACCGTCCTGTAGGTTTTCACTCCAACCGTAACAAAGCCACACCTCATTCAACAGCTAGAGCAGGGCTGCTCTACCCTGTTCCTGGAGATCTACCATCCTGTAGGTTTTCACTCCAACCCTAACAAAGCCACACCTCACTCAACAGCTAGAGATCTTTTTTTATCTCCTTAGTAGAAGCAGGTGTGCTTTGCTCGGGTTGGAGTGAAAACCTACAGGATGGTAGACCTCCAGGAACAGGGTAGAGCAGCCCTGCTCTAACTCTTTCCCACTTTGGGCTGAAAAGGCGAGACTGATCCCAGATCAGCTCTTGTACTTTGAGTTGTGTTATAAATACACGCCCTTGTCTCTGCATTCTCAGAGCCAGGGAAAGTTTTTTATCTGAGGAACAGTTTAATAACTGCGAGCAATGCTGTGGGAGCGGTTAATTAATCCCTGTACCACTTTCAGTTTCTCTTGGTTGAGTGCCATGTGTATCACATAGAGGCAGTTTGTCTTTTGTAGAGGTTTCTTTTTTTGCCAGTTACAATCTGGTGTTTTTATATTATTAGCTGACATTTTAACATTTTACATTTTGACATTTAACAGTTAGATTTAACTGCTTTATGCTGAAGAGTTTTATTTTTGTTTTGGAAAATGAAATGTTCACGTGGTAGTGGCTGTAAATGATAAAATAGTACATACGGTATATTAATATGTTGTGTATATATACATTTATTAATGTGTATGTAACAGACACAAGGTTTTCAGGGGTGTAGGGCGGACCCCTATTTTAACACATCATCGGTTTCATACAGAAAGCACACATGGTATGTCTACTTTTTTGGTAATTTAGTTTTATTTATTTATTAATTTATTTTTTGGAAGTGCAGTTTTCAAGCAAGACTGATGATATTTCACAAGACAAGAAGCAACCAGAGTGGCATGTCTTTGTAACCCTTTAAGTTGTAAGATCACAAATATGTGATTGGAATATTTTGAGAACTGAGCATTCTAATGCTGATGTCACAATCACTACTGGTGACTGAAAGCAGTGGAGTTCTAGAACACTGGCTTAGAATTTAGAAGAAGAAAAAAACATTCCAAGAATCCTACTCTTCAAAGGGCTAAGAGTGTAGAGAGGGTTCCATTCCTCCTTAGCTTGTTTACAGGCAGACGGCCTGGAAGCTGTAAAAAAACGCCACCAGTTACAGCGCTGCTGTTCACTTGAAGTGAATTTGCTCGCTTCTAAAAATACCGCCTCATGTTTTATGTGTGGTGAATCATAAAGCCGGGAGTATTTCTGGAGCCAAAGCAGGACTGTAATCCACACTGAGAGGAGGAGAGGAAGAGAGGGAGAGAGGGAGAGAGGGAGAAAAAGAGAGGGAGAGATGGCATGCCCACACATCCAGAGCTCCTGAACAGGTGCTCCAGCCAGGAAGTTGACTTTTCTTTGTGACTCATTCGAGGCCTTACCTGAGTCCTCAGAGCCACGCTCTCTCTCTGTTTACTGATGATGAGGAGCGATGACTCAGTCAGAATCATGAAATATTTTCTAGCACATTTATTTAGCAATTCCATTTCCCTTTTTTTATTTAAACTCAGAGACATATTGCGCCCTCTTTTTTAAAGTCGGCCGAATGTACACATGAACTACAACAACTGGAAAGGAAAATAAGTACTACAAAGTAAAATGAACGTTTAAAATAAAAAATAAACGTAGTAATTTAAAATTCCAAGGAAAGACTGTTCTTCTATGCAAACTGTAAGAATTCTATCATGAGCAGGTGGTGGGCCTTTAAAAAAAAAAAAAAAAAAAAAAAAAAAATTGTACATTTGGTCCTTACATTTTTCCATTTGTTTGTCACATGGTCTAAGATGGCCGCAGGTTAGCGGGCGTTTAGATCTGGCTTTGCGCGGCTGGCTAATCTTTAACGAGCCGACCTCCCCCGGCGACCGATCGTCCGTCCGCGCGCGCGTTCCACAGGGAGCTCTTACAGGCCCGACGCCGCTCTCCGTGAAAGAAGGGCAGTGAGTAATCTGTCCGCGCGAACAGGCGCACTAATCGTCCTCTGAGAGAGGGGTGCGCTGTGATGGATTCCGATGACATTTAAGGAGAAAGAGCCCAGGCGGTACGTCCTGTCCCGATCAGATACCTTAATAATCCATCTCGCCGCGCGCGGGGAAGCGCTTCTGACAACGGGGAACGTCGGAAAGGCTGATTGATGAATGGACTTATGGGAACGACAGAACAAAAAAAAAAATCAGTGCGCCGTTTGTCTTGTTCCTGAACCTAAATGAAAACGTACGGCCGTAGGTCCCTGCTGTCGTGATGGGCGGGGTCTCCTTCGGTTTCGCTGGGTGTTCAGTGAACCTCGCCTTTACCTGCTCGTCACGCAGGTGCGAGCTCTGGAACGGGACCAAGAAAAGCTGGTTTGAAACGTTTAGACTCCCTAATCCCCATCTGCCTTGTTGACATACTGTAGCTCCCATTGCTGGAAAATTCAGAAGAATTTGCAGAAATCCGATGTTCTGGGTATTAAATCCCTTTTCATTTCACCTGGCTTCGCGTGGAAATTCTATTGATTTATTTTTATTTATTTAAAAAAAAGTTTTTTTCTGTCTGTTTTTCCTACGGCACGCATGAACTGCTGCTGTGGGCTATGCATGGCAAATTGTGGTCACTCACTCATTCAGTCACTCACTCACTCACGGACGACCTTTGAGGGACGTTTTGTGGGACGCATGGGCAGGTGGTGCCAGCTAAAATGTGTCTGCGGAAGTGAGTTGCGCCGTGGGTCTGGACGGTTACGTGCTTGTTTTGACTACATGTGTGTATAAAATACTGAAAGAGAGAGGGGAAAAAAACCACTGGCCTGCTTTTGTTGATTAATATATAATCTAGAGTTGTAACAGGTAAGGTTCTTGATAGAGGTTTTCTTTTTACTGTTCTGTAACTAATGCCTGAGTGTGTGGACCTCCTGCATAACGAAAGACAATAATGCAAAAAAAAGATAAAAATTGTTGCTAAATTATGTGTCGCGTATTCTCCCCACTCTCACGGTTGCCTTTATGACTCACCTGAGGATGAGGCACACCTGAGGATAAGAACTTCTGCGTTTTCCAGCGTGACAAAATGGTGTCATGAGCGAGGGAGAGATCAATCAGCCTCAGAATATTTAGAAATCCTGGCTCCGTCAGAAAAACGGCAGGCTGACAGATGGCTTTCTGATTCAAATTGGTGCTTAGAAGTGACATTAAAAAAAAAAAAAAGCAACTCCATGCTTATATATATAGACTCAGATGTTCTCAATTTTTGGCGGGGTATTCGCATGAGAGTTAGCGAGCGTGGGTGTGTGCAAAAATGAACGTCGCGGTTTGGCGGAGAGGCACGCTGCCATGCGCGGCGAATGTCACGGCCGTATCCCGCGCGACTGCTCGAAAAAAAAAGAAAACGCAGCTGGTTCCCAGGCTCGGAGCTTTTACCCCGGCGAAGCGGTGGACCCACTTCCTGAAATTGTGAGGAAAACGCGCACAAAACTCCCTGAATGGCTTCGTAGGGGGTTTGCGCTTAATCACGCGCCGGTGTCATACGCTGTCAGCTCTCGCGCAAAAAAAATTACAAAAAACTAAAACAATTGTGCTATACACTACTGCCCGATCCCTATTAAAGCCCTAATTCACTTCGGCTATTTAGCGTCCTGTTGATTGAAGGAGGAACACCCCTCTCTGTTTTTTGGGGGGGCGGGTGTAGTGATGCATGGATGCGGTCAGGGTTTTAAAAAAAATGGAAACTCGCTTCCTGTCCGTGGTAAATGTGTTTGGACCGCTTCCAAACGGCTGGCCGCACACCTTCTGTGTCGCGCTCAATGGGATCATGGGACGCGTTTCTCAACGGTCCGCATTTCTCCCGACTTCCATCCGGTATCCATGAAAACAAATTAGCATAGCTCAGTGTGAGGATGAAAAATGAGTCTAATGTGCGTATATAGAGATGTTTTCCCCCTCTGCTGTATATAATATACAGAGGGTATTTATAGACCCGCATAAAGGAAGGGATTGAAGGTATTTTTTATTTTTTGGTGTTTGGCTAGTGTTCCTATCCGGAGCGGTACACAATTTTCAATCAAGAATCAATTATTACTGTTGGAAATAAAAAAAAAAATATATATAGAATCCCTTCAGGTTAACAATCTTGCCCAAGGGCACTATAGCTGTGCCCCAGCTGAGAATAAAATCTGCAAAACTCTTGAGCCACTAGATCTGTTCCCCAAGCAGGAGAGAAAGACAAGCATTATTTTGTCTGACCTTGAAAGAACTTTTTTGGAAACATAAGAATCATCGAAGATAATTCGGTGAGTGTTTCCATCATGGCGTTAGCTCGCTACCAGTTGGTAGTCAAAACGGAATGCTCCCCAAGGTTTGTTGGGTTTGTAAGGTTTGTTTTTCACTGGGGGGTTTCCAGAGCTACTAAGTGGCTCAGTGTGTACAGGTACTCACCTTAAGTGCCTCTGTGGCCTGATGATCCCGGGTTCGAGTCCTCGCTATGCTGTTTTCTCAACTTGACGGGGCGGGGGGCTGCAACTGGGGCACATAGTGTGTGTAGGCCCACCAGGAGAAGGGTGGGGTCTGTGTGAAGAATTCTCTCAGCTCAAAGGTATTGGTACTGCTTTTGCGGAGCGAACTTGACTCTACACCGCAAGACGGTACACGGGGGAAATTTGATTGAGGTTTTTAAATTCATTTATGGGTATTAAAAAGAGGGATTTAATTAAAGTTCTTAATTCATGAGAGGGATGAACAAAGTTAACAACGGAAACGACAAGAGAACTTCAGAACATCAGCTTGTGTCAGTTGAGCAAAAAGGGGCACAGGTGTAAATGAGCTAAACATCCTGACATCAGGAAGTTTATTTTTTATAAAAAGAAGTTTTCTACAAAGATTTTTCAGTGCATAGAACAGCTTGTGGGTCTCCAGACTAGATGAACTACTCGATGTGTTCTAGACCACAGATGGGCCATTCCATACCTGGAGGTTTGATGTTCAGCAGGTTTTATTTCTTACATTTACCCCCTGCCTCAGTTAGCTCATTAGCCCTAATGCTATTTCACGCCTAGATTATATCACAGTAAAGCTTTTCATGGAGGGATACTGAGACTGTCATTGGCTGTCATTCATGAGCTTAACATGTAATTTAGCTAAAATGTCAGAGCTCATGAATGATTGGTCATTGGGGCTGATTAAATAATTAGGAGCTGAAGTTGGCATGAAACCCAGACATTTTTCCTACCCCATGACGAACCTCCATTGGCTGAAATAGTCCTGGTCAACAGAGGTGGAAAATCTCGGGTTCAGAAAGTAAAAGTCCTCCCCAGTAGCTTGTTCCAATCACTGTTCTTCAGCCAGCAGGTAGTACACTAATTAGTGAAATCAGCAGAGTTCATGGGTGGAAGAAACTCACGGCAGGACTTTTATTTTCTGACCCTTGGACTTTCCACCGCAGCTGGTCATTATGTTTCTTACTGTATTCTCTGTTCCGTCTGGTGCAGGTTTAACTTGGGAAGATGACACAGCTCAGCAGGCCATTTCCAAGGAGCTGTCCAAACTGCGGAGAGTTTCCTACGGACTGCCAGAGTCCAGCCTGTCCAGGTCAGCTTTGACTCCGCTCCCTTCCCCTCTCAGTGCCGCCATCCTCTAAACACACACTACACTACAGAGCAGGAACATCCTCTAAACACACTACAGTACAGAGCAGGAACATCCACCAAACACACACTACAGTACAGAGCAGGAACATCCTCTAAACACACACTACAGTACAGAGCAGGAACATCCTCTAAACACACTACAGTACAGAGCAGGAACATCCTCTAAACACACACTACACTACAGAGCAGGAACATCCACCAAACACACACTACAGTACAGAGCAGCCATCCTCTAAACACACACTACAGTACAGAGCAGCCATCCTCTAAACACACACTACAGTACAGAGCAGCCATCCACTAAACACACACTACAGTACAGAGCAGGAACATCCACCAAACACACACTACAGTACAGAGCAGGAACATCCACTAAACACACACTACAGTACAGAGCAGGAACATCCACCAAACACACACTACAGTACAGAGCAGGAACATCCACCAAACACACACTACAATACAGAGCAGCCATCCACCAAACACACACTACAGTACAGAGCAGAAACATCTACCAAACACACACTACAGTACAGAGCAGGAACATCCACCAAACACACACTACAGTACAGAGCAGGAACATCCTCTAAACACACACTACAGTACAGAGCAGGAACATCCTCTAAACACACTACAGTACAGAGCAGGAACATCCACCAAACACACACTACAGTACAGAGCAGGAACATCCACCAAACACACACTACAGTACAGAGCAGGAACATCCACCAAACACACACTACAGTACAGAGCAGCCATCCACCAAACACACACTACAGTACAGAGCAGCCATCCACCAAACACACACTACAGTACAGAGCAGGAACATCCACTAAACATACACTATTCTACAGAGCAGCCGTCCGCTAACGTTCAGAGTCAGTCTGTGCACCTGTAGTGATGCTTTAGTTTGGGTTAATTACACCTGCCATTAGCACCCAGCACCATCTCACTGATGAGGGCAATATGTTAACACATTTGAATCTTTTAGAATCATTTTGCACAAAAATTATTGCAATTATTATGATTATTGTTATTGTTGTTGTTGCCGCCAAAGTTGTACATATTGTTTACTAAGGCTATGTATTCATATTGGGGTTATGCTGATATTGGCTGATAATAATTTAAAATGAATTTATTGGTATGGGACTGATGCTAAGATTATGGCCAATATGATGATACAACATACAGAAATAGGTAATCGCTCAAGTATTTCCTGCCGAAAAGCATTTCTGAATTAGAGGGAGAGAGAGAAGGAAAGAGGGAGAGGGGTGGAGAGAGACCCACAAACTGGCACTGGATTGGGTTTGGAAAGCATGGCTCCGCCCCCCTTCTCCCCTATAGGTTGCCTGGCTCGACTGACAGCGGAAACAGGAAGCTGAAGATGGAAGAGGAGGCGGAGCTTGGCAGGTCCCTGAAGTACCTACAGCGTCTGGGGCTCCTCCCCCAAGCAGCCCCCCCTGCCCCGCCCACCGGACCCAGGACCAACGCCGAGATGAGACAGGTGAGAGCCAACAGGCGTCCCCCAGCCCCAAGAGCCAACAGGCCCCACCCTAAAAGCCAACGGACCACACTCCAGAGCTAGCCCCACCCTTCCCACCAGTCCCAGTTTCCTCATCCACTGGGCCAAAGCCAGCAACCCCCATCCATCCCAACCCCTCCCCCCCCTGTCCCAGCTGAACCCCGCCCCCCCCCCCCCCCCCCCCCATCCCACCTGATAAACACCAGAGGAAGATCTGTCTCATCAGGGGCACCATGTTCCTGGCAGCTGGGTCAATATTCACCCCCCCACCCTCCCCCCCTTTTTGTTTTTGTGTTCGGGTTTTAGCCCCGCCACGCATGGATTACCCCCCCAGAGAGGAAGTTATCATTTTTTATGCGCCCCTCCGTTGTGCTTCCCAGTGTGGGACCGGTGCGAGTGGACAGGAAGGGGGCCTCTGAGGGGGGGGGGGGGACGGGGGGGATGGGGGGGGGGGGGGTGGCTGCAATCGTTTCCTGCTGCATTATTATCACCCCCTCCTGACGTTCCAGTCCCAAAGTTCAGGAGTTCAGCCCTCTAATTAATAACCCTGCTTCCTGCCAAAAAGTTTTTTATTTTTGGGGAGGGGTGTGAAACGTGGCCCCCGTGTGACTGAGGCAGGGTCCATCCCTGCTGGGAGGCGGGTATTGATGCTCCTGGCGTCGCGGGGGCGGGAGAGAATCCTCTTTTCTTCTCCAAACTCGGGGGGTGGTGATCAGGGCCCCTGGTTTTGGGGTGGGGGCGGATGGGGGGGGGGGGGGGGTCAGGACGTGGGGAGGGCCGAGGGGTCAGGAGTTGTGGATCTGAATGATTCATTTGTTGTCCTGACTGTGGAGAATCGCTCATATGAAGAGAGAGACTGAAGTACTATGCATATTTATACAACAATCAAGCGGGTCACATTCTGGTGTTGTTTTTGTTGCTGTTGCTTCTGTTTTTGTTGTCATTTTTGCTATCGTTATTGTTTTTCTTGTTGTTTTTGCTTTCCTGTATTTGATGATTGTGTTGCTGTTGTAGTTGTTTTGCTGTTGGTTTGTCGTTGTTATCATTGCTGTTGCTTTTGTTGGTTTTGTTGCCATTGTGGTTGTTTTTGTTGTTGCTGTGGTTGGTTTTGTTGCCGTTGCTGTTTCTTCTTCTTGCTGTTCCTCCTCATCTCTGTGACCACTGTTGTTGGCGGTACGGGTTGCGGTTGTTGTAGCTGTTGCTGCTGTTGTCATTGTCAGTGTCGTTATCTGCGCAGTTTTAAACGTACGATGACGTCACTGTTTCGCAGAACGACGGCCTCCCCGCGGGACGCCCGTTGAAAGTCTACGCCCCGGCGAAGGCCCAGGCGAAGGGGAAGGGGAGGGACCCGGACGACCGGTCGGACGACGGGCGGCTCCTCCTGGCTGCCCTGCAGCGCTACCTGGCCCAGAAGCCCGCCCCTGGCCCCGCCCTCAGCCCCGCCCCTTACAGCAGCAGGCCACGCCCCTTCCCGAGCAGCCCGAAGGAGAGCGCGGACGGGTACCGCGGTCGCCCCCCGCTGGGCCAGGGTTCGGCTGACCGGCCCAAACAGCCCAGGCCCGGAGCCCAGAGACTGCTCTTCAGACCTGGGACCAGCCAGCCCCCTGCCAAGGGCCCCCTCAGCCTGGTGGACGGTAATAATAATAACAATAATAATAATGCCAACAATAATGATAATAATAATAATAATAAAAATAATATAATGATGATAATAATAATAAAAATACAAATAGTAATAATAATATAAATACAAATAGTAATAATCAGGGGTTGACAAAAGTGATACTGAAGTATCATCCACGGCAAAAAGATTAAAATATGTGACAATTTTATGTCATGACGAAAAGGGTACCTAAAAATTGAGGCAATAAAATTTTCCAGAATTTTAATCTTTTTTCCATTTCGATCCCGGGACCTTCTGGCTTTGAGGCGAGAGTGCGCCCCACTGCACCACCGTGCCGCCCTCGCTGCAGTTTGTTTAGCCCTCAAAGTTTTTTTCCATTTGCAGAGAAGTTCATCCAGAGTGTGGTGACGCAGCTGGGGAAGCACGACGTGAACGTGGAAGCCCTGAACGGGGCGGAGCTGGACCAGCTGGCCGACGTCATCGCCAACGCCCTGCAGGTGGTGGACGAAGATGGCGGAGGCGGGGGCGGGGGTGGGGGCGGGGCAGGGGGGCCGCCCGGGAACAGCCTGAGGGACTCCAAGAGAGGACCTGCGTCCGTCGCTCAGCCAGACCAGCAGGGGGCGCTGCAGAAGGATGACGCACTGAACGGTACAGCTCCTGCGCTAGGGCCTGGTAGGGGCAGGGGGTTGGGCAGGTTGAGTGCCCAGCATGGTTTCGCCACAAGTTCCCTAAAGCCTGTTTTTGAGTGTTCGCTGTAGCAGGACGTCCTCAGCAAAAGACTGTAGAGCACATGGGGGTGAAACTGGACTGCCCAAACTTATTCCTTATTCTTTCATTTTAATCATAATTTGGCCCATCTGATTCTACTAGCTAGCAGCTCAAGGAGATCTCTAGCTGTTGAATGAGGTGTGCTTTGTTGGAGTTGGAGTGAAAACCTACAGGATGGTGGATCTCCAGGAACAGGGTTGGGCAGCCCTGCTCTAGCTGTTGAATGAGGTGTGCTTTGTTAGGGTTGGACTGAAAACATACAGGATGGTAGATCTTCAGGAACAGGGTTGGGCAGCCCTAGTAAAGCATGTATGCATGGCTAATAATAATAATATTAGCTTTGCCGTATTGATTTATATATTGTGATATTGATTAACCTTGGGTGGTGCTGACTTGTACTGTCAATCACTGACCTGTGAACCAATCAAAAGTTTTTGAATCAGTGCGTCAGTATTTTGCACCTCCCTTTTTTGAGCTCATCAGTTTGTGATCTGCGGTGCCATTTTTGGGGGTAAACACTGTTCTTCTTTCTGTTGACAGAGCGACAGATGAGTGAAGAAAAGCCAAACTCCGATGACAAGGTGCTCCATTACTTTAACACTTACATTTTTCATTTTATTTCTGAAGATCGAGCGCACGTCAAGGAGAGAACTCTGACATGATAAATGTGTCACATTTTACCGTTATGCAGATTTTAGTCAAATAGCCGAACAGAGGCGTTTTCCTTCTGAAAGCCTTGATGACATTTACGTTTCTGTGTTAAAAAGCTCCAGATTATGGGTGACCTGGACCTTTCATTACATTACAGGCATTTAGCAGACGCTCTTCTTCAGAGCGACTTACACAACTTTTACATAGCATTTTACATTGTATCCATTTATACAGCTGGATATATACTGAAGCAATTCCGGTTAAGTACCTTGCTCAAGGGTACAACGGCAGTGTCCTTACCCGGGAATCGAACCTGCGACCTTTTGGCTACAAGCCCTGTTCCTTACCCACTGTGCTACACTCTGTTTCAGGTGATCAGCTGCAATAAACCTTGCCGACATCCCCGTCAGTAAACGGTTCTAGGCATTGTTCTACATTCTTCTGCCATTATATGTGAGACCACAGTATTCAAGCCCAATAAAGCCATTTCTTCATTTATAACCTTTAAGGCCTTATTATACTGAGCCTTTTCCTAAGAAGGGGGAATAAATTAATATTGTGTTGTAATAAAATTATGATAATAATAATGCCTCGCATTTATATGTAGTACTTGCACTCAAAGCACTTCACAGTGATGAGGGAAATCTTATCTAACACCACCAATGTGTAGCATCCACCTGGGTGATGCACGGCAGCCATTTTGCACCAGAACAGTCACCACATCAGCTTTGGTAGAGAGTCAGAGAACAATTGAGGAAGAGAACGATTATTAGCCAGTTAAACTGGGGTTTAATGATGATTAAGTGGCAGGTTGAGGGAGCCAGTGTTGTATTGCGACAGAGGTATAATGGCTAAGGAACCAGTCTTGTAGCGTAAAGGTCACAGGTCCGATTTCCAGGTAGGATGCTGCCATTGTGCGCTTGAGCAAGGTACTAAATCTGCACTGTTTCAGTATATAGCCAGCTGTATAAATGGATGCAGTGTAAATGCTGTGTAAAAGTTGGGTAAGTTGCTCTGGATAAATGCTTGTAATGTAATATGTTGTGTTGTGTTGTGCTGTATTTTATTGTGTTGTGTTGTATTGTGCTGTATTATGTTGTGTTGTGTTGTGTTGTGTTGTGTTGTGCTGGATTTTATTGTGTTGTGTTGTGCTGTATTATGTTGCGTTGTGTTGTGTTGTGCTGTATTTTATTGTGTTGTGTTGTGTTTTGAAGGACGCTGGCTTGATTAACAAGCTGCTGGAGTACCTGGACAAGAACAACTTCGGCGACGCCCAGTTGGATGCGGGAGCCGCGAAGGAGGCGGAGCTGGGGGCGGGGCCAGCCGTGGGGGTGGAGAACGTGAAGAGCCGGACCACCCGTAAGGACCTGGCCGTGCAGAAGAAGGACGATGACGTGCCCCTGCTGCCGGCGCCCGTCGCCCCCGGCGACCACGGGCTAGGGGGCGGGGCCCCGGCCGGAATGCTGGCGGAGCCGCGGAAGAAGGACATGCGAATCGAGCAGGAGCTGGAGCTCGACGTGAAGACCGTGTCTGCAGCCGAGAGGGAGGCCGACTACGGCTACATCATCACCGACTCAGAGTGAGTGCATCTCTGTACGAGTACATTATCTCTACATCATCACCGACTCACAGTGAGTGTATCTCCATCCCAGTACATTATCTCTACATCATCACAGACTCAGAGTGAGTGCATCTCTGTACCAGTACATTATCTCTACATTATCACAGACTCAGAGTGAGTGCATCTCTGTACCAGTACATTATCTCTACATCATCACCAACTCAGAGTGAGTACATCTCTATCCCAATACATTATCTCTACATCATCACGGACTCACAGTGAGTGTATCTCCATCCCAATACATTATCTCTACATCATCACCAACTCAGTTTGTGGCCACAGTTATTTCTATGTTTCGTACCTGAATGATGGGCTCAAATTAATAATAATAATAATAATAATAAGAGATTATCATTCCAAGTGAATCAGCAGCTCAGAGCTTATGCAGTGGACACACCTGCTGCGCCTCACGGTAAGAAATGGGGGGTCTGTATATAGAAACTGTCCATATCTTCATAAATATTTTCAGAAAGGTCCCAGATGCATTTTTTATGGGGTGACTCATCCCTGCGCTCCCCCACAGCTGTTCAGCGCGACTGTAGCGCTGTGTAGCGATTCCGTCTGCACCTCGATGTCTGTCTCGTTGCTGGAGCGCTGAGGTGATTCATCCTGGGGGTGGGGGGGCGGGGGGGGGGGGAGATGCACCTGAGCCCAGGTGGCCCCCTGGAGACCCAGCTCGGAGTGTGACCGGGATGGAATGTGTGGGGGCTCAGCCCCCCCCCCAACAGGCCGAGGGTGCAGAGTCACCAGGGACAGCTGATCAATTCCTTTTTTAAATGTATTATTTATTTTAACGCTGCGGTTTCCCTCCTGCTCTCCTCAGCTCGCTCCCCACGGACCAGGCCCTGCACCTGATGGAGCTCCTGGCGCACAGCGTCAGGCTGCAGATGACCGACTTCCTGGAGCTCTCGTACGTACACCTCAGTCCTTTTTTATTTTTATCTCTGCTTTGCTTGTCTGTGTGTGTGTGTGAGTCATCTGACACAATGAGAGGACTGTGGCTGTGGGTGTAAATAATTACTTGTTCGCCCATTATCAAACCAGCATTGCCTTAGCCAAGGAAATACAGAAGTTATATTTTAAAGAAAGCGTTAGACCAAGAAAAGGTATTGTAGGGCATTACATTACATTACATTACAGGCGTTTAGCAGACGCTCTTATCCAGAGCGACTTACACAACTTTTACATAGGATTTTACATTGTGTCCATTTATACAGCTGGATATATACTGGAGCAATTTCGGTTAAGTACCTTGCTCAAGGGTACAACGGCAGTGTCCTACCCGGGAATCGAACCTGCGACCTTTTGGTTACAAGCCCAGTTCCTTACCCACTGTGCTACACTCCATCCTATTATTTACCAAATAAAAGATATTTTAGGTTCTTATTTACTAAGGCCATTAACATGTGCAAAATATTTTAGCGCACGCAAAACCAATAACATGGCCAGTGATTGGTCATGGTGTTTGTTTTGCACCAATCATTGGTTGTGTTATTAGTTTTGCATGTGCTGAAAGGTTTAGCACATGCTAAAAAAAACCTCAGTGCTCTTAGTGTCTTACCATTATTGAGTTCATTTGAGTTGCTCTCCCTTTATGGAGTAAGGACATATTCAGTGGCCCATTCAGTGTTGTTCACAAGTTTTTAACTGTCTGAACAACCCATAATATGGCCCTTTTATCTTCTAGCTTGCTCTTATTATTTTTTTAAAGGCGAGCATATTTTATCGAAAAAGCACTGAAAGGCTGAAACTTGCCCGAGCGGCAGTTATTGACAAAAAAGAAATCCTCTCAAGTAGAACCAAGAATCGTTTATTTTCCCGAGTGAACTTTCGATGAACTGCCTCTCCTTAAAAACCGGGTACGTTTCTCCCGTGTGGGTGCTGGTCCTTTAAAGCGCGGTGTTCTGTGCACCTTTAAAGCGCGGTGCTCTCTCAGGATGCGCTGGAGCCTTGAAGGCATCGTGAGTCAGATGAACAGTTGCATTCTGGGCAACCGTTTAGAGAGACGAGAGGCGCTCGTAGACGTGCCTGTGATCTCGTGGCGCTCCAGGCAAACCCCCGCGAAAACGTTACGATCCGGAACCGCGTCCGCTTCCTGCGCTGTTTCCAAGAACGATCGTCCGACCATCTGTTCTCCCGCTGACAAAATATTACTTTCTAGCTGAAGTGATGCGGTGTCTATTTAAAAAAAAAAAATTTTATCGGTTACATCAGTAAATTTTGTGTGCATGCCTGTCTGTCTTTGGGTGTTTTGTTTTGTGTCTGTCTGTCTTTGTTTTGCTCTGGATGTGTGTCTGTGCGTGCGTGCGTGAGTGAGTGTGTGTGTCTGTGTGTGTGTATGTATGTGCGTGTGTCTGTGTGTGTGTGTGTGTGTGTGTGTGTGTAGACCTACAGCACAGGTGTGAATAGTGCTAGACCATCAACTGCTCTGTAGAATCAAGCACTTGTCAAATGTTTATCGACTTTAAGCATCTGTAATTATGTCTGTTATATCTTCTATAGTACAACTGCAATTTGTGTCCTAATATCTATGGAAGTGCTAATGTACTTCATCAGTTGTGCGTAGTAGAAATAGTAATGTGTGTGTGTTGGGTGTTTTCTATCGGATAAAGAGTGAGTGAGTGAGTGAGAGAGAGAGAGAGAGAGAGAGAGAGCAGAGAGAGATGGGGAGAGAGATGAGAGTGAGGGAGAGAAAGAAAGAGAGAGAGGGAGAAAGAAAGAGAGAGAGAGAGGGAAAACTGGAGGTGGCTGATTAGTATTCACATCTCATCCGTCAGGTCTCATCAATGGATCTTTTGTCTGTCTGTTTTCTCCTGGAAATAAAAGGTCTTCATATTGAAATGATGGATCATTGTGAGGGACGTAGATCTGTGTGTGTCTTCACCAGGGAGTTTCTGTCCGTTAGGCCTGGGAGGAAAAGCATCGCTGTCAGTTTGGTTAAAGCCGAGCAAAGATACCTGTAGTACTTTAGACAGGTCTGAATGAGAACCGTTTGCCCCTGGATTCTGCTGGTCTAACATTGATGGACCTGTCCACTGTTAGAGATAGGGCAGATTTACTGGACCAGTTTCCATTATTTATCTCAAAATTGTCATTATTTTTCTAAAACCTTTTTTATTTTGTGTCAGAGTAGCCATCAGCACTGTTGAATGCCATCGTAATCTCTTGTGATCACTCAAAAAGAATTGAACGAATATATACGGTTGTTTCATAATGAACTGTACAATGTCCCATACCATTAATAACTGAACTGATGCATTTTTTTTTAAACTTTATTTGAAAGCAAGATCATATACCGTAAATTGTCTGTGGCTTTGGGGCTACATTCTCCGCTGGATTCCTTTGGGAGTCTTTACGTTTTTACTCGGTGTCATAAACGTAACATTTATTCACGCGTTTTAGCGCCTCATTTAAAAAGCGTGAATAATCTGCGAAATAATGAAATAATGCCAGCGCGTGCAGTTTGAACCAGTGACCACTAGGTGGGGAGATTCCCTTATTCCGTGCGTTAGTATGTCATATAGAATCGAATTGACTTCTTCATTTCCTCCCAAACTGAACTGTTACATCATCATCATGGCATCAACTTCTATCAAATTAGTTTGAAAATTTTTGATAAATAACATCATTTGATATTGTGCGCGTTGCGATTTGGGAAAACTTGAACAGCGTCCTTTTCATGGGAGCGTGCTCGTATCCTACCACCGAAAAGCTCCAAGCAGTAGAATGGTTGGGTGCCTGGAAACGTATCATTATTCAAACTGGGGAAAACAACATGGGTAATTCAGTCACACAGATGTGGAGGGAAAAAAAGAGAAAACACTCGTAGGGGCGCTGGGTTTGATTAATTATTTCTCAGACGCGAATGCGAATTACATTTCGTGAGAATGCGCACTCTTCTGCGGCAAAGCGAGCCGCTTGGAATGCGTAACACGCTGGCACTGAGCGGCCGTCCCCCTGTGCAGTACACTTGAGAAAAGCGGGGGTGACGTGTCCCCCCTCAGCCTGGCCACAAAGCCCTCGCATCTGCCTGTGAGAGGGACCGGGGAGCGGCGACAGAATGGCGTGAAATGGGTCACGTGACACCGGCACAGAGAGCGAGGCTTCTGCGTCGTCTCCCGCTGTTTCTCCCGCCCCGCAGCTCTTTCGACAAAGCGTCACTCTGCGGTGTGATTTACACAATACACGAGTGTCACGACCCCTGCCGTTTCCGTGAGTGATGCAGTTACGTAATTGCACAAGGTTGACTGGCACGCGATGTTTTTAGCTTGCCAAGTGATGGCGAATCACGCGCATTTCAGCGTACCTTCGGACAACCTGAAAACGCGCGTTTTCCGTCGCTCAACTGTTTATACGGTGCTTTAAAACGCTTTCCAGAATAAAGGCGACCAAGATAAATAAATATGAAATTTGGGTAATTTACTAAAAAAAAAAAAAGTTATAGCGCTCAATACATGCAGGCTAAAGTAAAAACAATTACAAGGAATAAAAATAGAATAAATAAATGGAAACAGACTTAATACTGCAGTAGGTATCCTTCATGCCCCCAGGACAGTAGTACACTCGTTTGTATTAGAAAGTGGAAGAGCATGTCTGTACGGCGTGTCCGCTGATATTTATCTAACCCTGAAGACTCGTGCTGTCTGCGGAATACGGGGCTCGTGCGTGTTTCTGCTGATGCCTGATGCGCGCGGTATTTTTTATTAGCTGTGATTATTTTTCTAAAAAACTTTTGCTGCCGCTGTGAGAGTCGAGGGCGCATCCTGCACACCTCTTTCGACAGCTGGGATTCCAGCCGTGCACAGGCGTGCACAGAGGTGAAGAGCTCTTTAGACTCCCGATGTGGCGGGTCTTTCATGTTCTCTATCCCAGAAAAAAAAGAAGGAACATAAATCAGCTTCAGCCATGGAAGATGTATGAGAGAGAGAGAGAGAGAGAATGAAAGAAAGTGTGAGTGAGCAAGTGTGTGTGTATTCTGCATTTTATGTATATTTGTGTGTGTATTATATGTGTGTGATGTACATATCTGTGTGTGTATTGTGTGTGCGTGCGTGCAGTTCTCACTCTGTTTGTGGTCGTGTTGCAGAGTGGTGGGCTCAGCTGTGACCTTCAAAGTGCATCCCAACCCTCAGAACGTTTCCACCGCAGATGTGGCCAATGCTGCAGGTAGGAGAACTCTCTCTCCCTCCATCTCTTTCTCTCTCTCTCTCTCTCTCTCTCTCTCTCTCTCTCCATCTCTTTCTCTCTCTCCATCACTTTTTCTCTCTCTCCATCTCTTTCTCTCTCTCTTTTTTTCTCTCTCTCCCTCTCCCTCTCCCTCTCTCTCTACTCTTTCTCCCCCTCTCCCTCCATCTCTATCTCTCCCTCTCCATCCCTCCCTCTATCCCTCTCTCTCCCTTTCCCTCCCCCTATCTCTCTCTCTCCCTTTCCCTCCCCCTATCTCTCTCTCTCCCTCCATCCCCCTCTCCCCCCTTCCTCTCTCTCTCGATACTGATTCTCACCTTCCCCATAGTCTTGACTTTGCTGAGCAGCTGTGATTGGTTGGAAAGCATTGGGTCTATCTCTGTGAGCCCTGTCATAGGAGGCTAAAACATTAGCGAGTCCGTCCTCTTTCCCTGGAGTAAGGGCAGGTGAACCGCCTCAGTGCTGTTTCCATGCTGCGGTGGCAGTTGGTCACATTGGAGTTCACGCGTCTGGTGGGATTAGAGACGCTGGAGTCGCTCTGTTTGCTCTGGGTGTCCGTACTGGGCGTCGGCCTGCTCAGTGACACATGACTGACAGAGTATGTCGCTCCTGTTCAAACAGGCGACCCGGTTCCACCACCTGAGTGGACACAAATAAATAACGGGCTCTAATACTGGGGCCAAACAAGAGGCCAAACAAGGGGGAGACGTGTGTCCTGTTTAAAAAACAATCAATAAATACTGTGGAAATCCACAAACTCTGTTTCCTGCGGTTACACTTGGCTGGTAGAGCAGATCAGGTGAGCTCTGGGCTGTAGCAAAACACAACACAACACAGCAAAGCACAGCAAAACGCAACACAACACAACACAGCAAAACACAACACAACGCAACACAACACAACACAACACAGCAAAGCACAGCAAAACACAACACAACACAACACAACACAGCAAAACGCAACACAACACAACACAATGGCGAGAGCAGGCCATTCAGCCCAGCAATGCTCGCCATGTTCCTGACTAAATTGTACCTAGTGCTATAATTAACTACAGATCTATCTTAGTATCTAAGATCTGTCTTAGCATCTTAGGTCTGTCTTAGCTTTTAAGATCTGTCTTGGTACCTAAGATCTATCATAGTATCTAAGATGTCTTAGTATTACATTACATTACAGGCATTTAGCAGACGCTCTTATCCAGAGCGACTTACACAACTTTTACATAGCATTTTTTTATTTTATTTTTTAAAATTTTTTTATTTTTTTATTATTTTTTTTAATGGTTTCTGTACTGGAGGCTGTGAGCACAATCCCAATTTACAGACCCTACCCTAGGGGTGCCAGGTTTAGAATTAGTCAAAATCGGACTGCAAGCACAGCTGGGTGGTGGACTGGGGGGGACTCTGCGGACTCTGGGGGAGGAGGATGTAGCTAATGGAACGCATCGCAGATTGGGGGGGGGTGTGATATGCAAATTCATTTCAAACTAACAGTTAATTATTTTTTCAATAGTTTACTCACACTGGATATTATATTGTCTGGTTGGGCCCACTAACCAGGCCTGTATGCATAATCTGAAATCCTGACATTCTGGGATCAGCTAACTGCAGCCCAAAACCTGCCATTAAACCCAGCAGGAAGTGAGACTGACTCATCCAGATTACCCACAGTCCTCAGCGGCAGCGACTCTCATCAAACGACCCATCCACTTATTTACATACTTATGCTTTTATATACTTTTATGCGTTCTGTTTTCTATCCCAGGATATATAAATAAACATTGAGTCTGCACAGACATGTTATGTGTTCTCAGTCGGGTTCGTTGACTACGTTTATCTGTGTGATTCTTTGTTTTTCTAGAATATTCGTAAACAGGGCATGCAAGGATAAATGGATAAAACGCTCTCATTTTTGGAAAATTTATGGGGTGTTTTTGTTAAATTCGCACTTCTGTGCAAATGTTTTGTTTAGCGAACCAGCAGTGTAAGTAGGGGGTGGGTTCTTTTGATGTGACGATGTGATGTAACCTCTTGGTTCGGATGCTGCCGGATTAGTCACTCGCGAGAGAGTGGGTTCGCGGTGTTTCTGATGTAACCGGATTCACAGTTTGAGAAGCGCCACATGGCAGTTCACCAGCGCACAGCGCGGACAACCTGAGCAGCAGGGAGCTGGGGTCAAAGGTCACGGGTTTGACTCCCAGTTGGGGTGGGATCTGATGAATGCTTGCTGGGTAAGGTCAGGGTTATCCACAGCCTGACGATGGCTGATGAACTATCGATAATGAGTGCAGTCGGAACTAAATTCAGATACAGATTTAGGCCTGGGCTCAGTCAACATTTACCATTAAATTTGAACCACAATTTTAAGTGCCATCATTCGTCATTTATTATTCTCCAAAGAGGGCCCTGTGTTGAATCCTGAGACCTGGGCATCTCGCTGGGATTGTTGTGCAAGCCCTGGTCCCAGAACCTGGAGGTCCCGCCTCTGCAGTGCTTCCATTTTAGGAGCGTTTGCTCCTGAAAACCGACGTGCGCTAACTGGAGAACTGATTTAGGAGCACGTCCACTAATTCAGGATTCATTAGCATGCTCCTACTCATAGGAGTGCATGATGCTGCTTGGAAAAAAATGTTAGCGGTAGCGCCCTGTACAGCGGCTCGGCTCCAACTCAGAACCACAGAAGAAGAGGGAGCCCGGGGGTGTCTCCTGGCGTAGCCTGTAGAGCGCTGTCCACTCGCTCATTACGAGCCGCGACGTCGGCGGTTCGAGTCCCGACCGCGCGACCCTTTGTCTCTCCGTCTCTTTTCCCCTGGTCTTCCTGTCTCTCTACGCGGTTCTGTCCAATAAAGTTCAAAAAAGCCCAAAAATATAATAAATAAAAAACAAAAGGAGAGGGAGGCGAGCTGCTCTTAGCGGAAACCTGTAGAAGGGAATTACGCCTCCCCCTGGCGGGAGGACCTGTCGAAAACCTGGAGGAACCGGTCCCCTCGGGCGTCCGAGATCCTCTCTCCTTCGTTTTTACGTTCTTCACAGAGCAGAAATTGAAAATCCTGCCGCTGATGCTCGTTTGTACGGCCTGCTCTCCTTCTGGAGAATTTAGGGATGGCTGGAACCCAAACGGGCCTTACAGATACCAGGAGATGCACAAAGAAAACATTTTTTTTAAATTTCATTTTCATTGCCCCCCCCCCCCCCATGCATGTTGAGACCGATCCAGCTGGGGGGATTTGTCACTAATCCTAACCCAAAAAGAGGAAACGTACCAACCCACCCAGTAATTATACGCTTGTAATGATATTTTTACTTTTGTTCTCCGGATGCTTCATATGAAAGCTCGGGTGCTGCTATTTTAGTGGTAGTCATGTTCTGTGCAGGTGCATGGTGTGGAACATTCACACATGCTCTGAAAGGATTTTAAAACACTATTTACAGTGATGAGTGTTTGGCACTGCACACACAGTGGTAATGTAATGACAAGCCTATGGGAAGAAAACGTCATATCAGTAAACACTGAGAAGAGTGGAGGTTGGGATAAATGGAAGGAGCACCCCCTTGTATGCGCAAAGTCAGGCCTACTTTTCCTCAGGAAATTTTCCATTTGTGTTTACGAGTAGAAGCAGATGCAGAACATGGTGACTCTGCTCACCTGTGCTCAGGTGTGTGTGTGTGATGCGTTTACACATCAGCCTTCCTCAGGTAGAGCTGCAGAGGCCAGGTATACACACCTGTTCAACCAAGCAGCAGCAAATATGATCAGGGATTCAGAATTGGGGGATTAATAGGGAATTAAGGATAGATAGATAGATAGGTACTTTATTAATCCTGAGGGAAATTCAGGTGTCCAGTTGCTCACGTTACAAAGCATAGTGCAACAATGCACCAAGAAGTAAGAAATAAAAAGTAAGTAAACAAAATAAAATAAATAAAATGAAAAATGTATGAAATATAAAGGATATAGATATTCTATGAATTAATATTTTTCATTTGAAAACACGTTCTAATCTAGCCCAGCTCATAACCTAAACGCTGAAGAAAAACACATTTCTGAGGCTGGAAGGTGTTGATGTCCTGATGATTTGAGGGTACCAGTGTATCCCCCCGTTTGTGATTAACCTGCAGACTGTTTAACGAGGCCCTGCTCAGGTCACCGCTCGAGCGCACGAGGACGGGAGCGGAAGGCTCTTCGTCAGGAAGCGACTCGCGCGTGGAGATGTGGATCAGCGGGGTCGGCCAGCAGGGACGGCTCCGAGCCCCGTGCTGATGGGCTGGGGGAGGTAAAGCCGAAAATTGCGTGTTAAATAGCGTCATTAGGCGCAATGTCTGTCTGGAATGGAGAGAAAAGGCTTTTCCCCCCTAATGAGGCAGCGTCGCTTTAGACCGGCACAAATGCAGATCACCCACGGGAGGGGATTGGCTCTGTCAAAACAGGTTAGCGTGGTCTGCTGATTTTATTTCAGTTTATTTTATTTTTCTCCCACTGACGGATTTGAAAATGCGCCTCGAATGAGATACAGAACAGATACAGTGCTGCATTTTTGCCTGTGCACAGTAAAATGTCTAATGTGTTAATTCAATTATTAATGGTGTCAATTCAACCCTTAACAGATATATATATATATGGTGCTTTTGATACCTTAATTAAACTATGCGGTTTAAATCACCTAATTTAATCATCACAACCACTGAAAGGTTTCCAAGGGAATCCGTGTCCAAGCATGCGTCAGTGTAGCATGACAGGGTTTGTAACTGAGGGGTTGCAGGTTTGATTCCTAGGAGGGAGGGCACTGCGGTTGTGTCTTTCAGCAATGGTGCTTAACCTGGATTGCTTCAGTACCTCTCCAGCTGTGTAAATGGATTGTGTGTAAAGATGTAAGCAGTGCAAGTTGCTCTGTGTTAGAGCGTCTGCTCCGCACCGAACAGGAGAAAATGCCCTGGATTGTTCTGCTGGCTCTTAATTGGATTAATTTGGCATTTTGTGCTCATTTTCCTGTATGTGAGCCTTGCATCAATGACTTCTGCAGGGAACTCATTTCTAAAGGATTACTAAAAATGTAATCTTGAGATTATTTCTCACATTGTGCTTATGCTGGATTTATAAAAATAACTAAGACCGAAATAAAAAGTTGCTTACGTCGGTTCAAAGCGATGTCTTACGCACCCCTTGGTATATAAATCTCAAATGACCTTGAGTTTGACCTCGCGTGAACGTGCTTTAGCCTGTGATTACCCCCAGTGGTGTGAATACAGCCAATAACAGCCATTTTCCTCTGAATACGGCTGTATTTCCACATTTCTTGCACTCTTCATGCCTAACATTGACTCTCGATTAGATGTTGTTCTTAAAGGTATGAAACTGAGGCACTGATTATGTCAACATGTGGATTCGGTGAAAAGATCTGGTGCAGAAAAAAACAAAACCTGAGAAGCTGAAATCACCCGATGGTTTCTGGGTGTGTTTGAATATTGCAGGTAATCAGGGAAAGTGTTTTTCCTCTCAGGTTTTTATATGAAAGCTTCGCTTTTTTGGCATCACTGGGAAATCGACTTGTGGCCGTCTAGGCCTGGTAGCGTCAATACTGATGCGCCATGATCAGGAGTCTGTGCAGGAGAGCCGCTGGACTCAGGTAGCGCTGGACCCACGCCAGCAGGCCATGCAAACAGTCCCCTCTTAAAGATATTTTATCCTTTCTTTTCGCTTTTTTACTTCTTCTTGTTGACAAAGCTGCTCAATCAATACGGCTCAAGCCTCCAGCACTCCTGGGGAAGAACAGAAGAAAAAGAGGAGTGCGGGCGGATAAAGGGGTCCAGGGCGGTGGGGGGGTATGGGGGGGGGTTAATGTCACGGGTGCCATGGTGCCATTTTGTCAGCAGGGGCCGCGCATTGAGGGGGGACTCCAGAGGTCGGCTGGGGTTATTGTCCAGGGCGTCAAAGGGGTGGGGAAGCCGAGAGGTCGCGACCCCTATTGTCCCCGCCCCCCATGCCAGGGAGGGCCGGAGCCCAAAGGGGGGGGGGGGCACTGAGCGGCGCCCCCCAGCCGTGAGAACGCCATCCGCTGAATACCCGGGGCGTGGGGGGGCATGGAGGGGCAGGAGGGGGGGTGTATGGGGGGTCAGGGGAGTGGCCGCGAACGTCATGGTAGCGAGTGCTGGATCATGCTTTCTACATGTGACACGACCTGGCGCTCTCTCTCTCTCTCTCTCTCTCTCTCTCTCTCTCTCTCCCTCCCTCGCTCGCTGTCTCTCTTCTTATATTTTCTCATATATGAAGATTTAAAATATCGGCATCTTTTGCCATTGGGAAGCATGGAAGCCTGTTTAGATTATTCATTCAGCACTCAACTGCACGTACTGTACCAGTAACAAAACACTGACTATAACACCACTGTGGGTGTGTGTGTGTGTGTGTGTGTGTGTGTGTGTGTGTGTGTGTGTGTGTGTGTGTGTGTGTGTGTGTGTGTGTGTGTATGTATGTGAGTGTGCGTGTGTGAGAGTGTGAGTGTGTGAGTGTGTGAGTGTGTGAGTGTGTGTGTGTGTGTGTGTGTGTGTGAGAGTGTGTATGTGTGGGTGTGTGTATGTGTGTGTGTGTGTGTGCGTGAGTGTGTGTGTGTGTGTGTGTTTGTGTGTGTTTGTGTGTGTGTATATGTGTGTGAGAGTGTGAGAGTGTGAGAGTGCGACAGAGCTGCCTCGGCCTTGGCCTGTGTCCTGACCTGGAAGTAATTGGGTTTCGCGGAGGTCGCTCGCAGTTCAGAAAGTTGCAAATGGACCCTTCCCCTCCGCGGCGCGATCTCTGAGCGTGGCTAGTTTACATGCAAATGTGGAGGTGTGGGGGGGGGGGTTACGGGGGGAGGGAGGGGGGGGGGGGTTACGGGGGGAGGGAGGGGGGGAGGGGGGGGGGGGCAGTGTTTATGACAGGCTGAGAAATGGCCTCTGCTGTTCCAGTCTGGATGTGTTAAATTAGCCTGTGTTAGCGCTCAGAGGATTAGCAGCGGCTGTTCTTCGCCGTGCGTCTTTATTTTTGTACCATCTTTGCTCTTTCCTCCTCTGAAGAGCAGAGCCCCAGGATGAGGACGCACCTTTGGGGCTGTTTTGCATCCACGGGTCCTAAGGCTTGTGTTAAGGTCAATGGTGCCATGGGCTCCAGAACCAGCACAGAGATATTTTGCCCCCCCCCCCCCAGAAATCCCAAGCATACCTCAAAATAAACCCAGAAATGGTTAATTGACCATAAGATCGGTCGTGTGTAATGGCCACCTCTGTTTCCTGCTTGCGCCTGGTCTGATGTGTGTGGTTTGAAGTGCTCATGCACAGACTGAAGGATCTGTGTTGTAGTTAAATGGTTAAAGATCCACCCCCCCCCCCCCCCACGCTTATTTTGTTCAACTATCGCTTTTGAAGAAGTGTTGTCCTTGCGACGGGCATATTTTTATTTCATTTTAGGGGAAATGAAGATATTTCCTGTTAAAAGAGACTTTTTCTCTGAGTAATTGTACTTGTTAAAATAAATATGTATTTTTTCAGCAAAAAATGTATCTCATTAAATGTGTTGTTTATTTTATACAGTCCTCTTTGGCCATCTTATAAAGGGCGCCAATAATTTTGTTTTTGTGTTGTGTGTGTGTGTGTGTGTGTGTTTGTGTTGTGTGTGTGTGTGTGTGTGATGTTTCATAACTTCCATTTATTGAGAGTGTGTAGCAGCACTCTTGTCTGCGCTGCTTGTAATCAGATTCCTCAGTTCACTGACAAATACCTTATTATTGGCCCGTGGTCTCCAATGAGATGAAACAAAATGGAGATTGGTCACTGCAATCAGTACCTAAACATCGGCTGCAACGCAAGACATTATTTTATCTCTCTCTCGCGCTCTCGTGTTTTTTTGTTCTTTTTTTCCAGATGAGCAGATTAACATAAATCTCGTGAGCTGACGGCTTTGACCTTCTCTCCAGCAAACACTTGTCAAAATGCCAGGTGTAATTACCTGGCTCTTTAGGGACGAGTAATGGCGGCTTCTTACCCACCTGCCCGGTCCTTCTCTCTGATGAGAAGAGCTCTTGCGGAGTCTTCCTCAGCCCACGTCCGTGCCGCCTCGCCTGCTGCAGGGCTGGGCCAGCAGGGCCGAGGGGTTGATTGGGATAACGGCTTTTCTGTGCCCACACACACACACGCACACGCGCGCACACACGTACGCACGCACGCACGCACACACACACACGCACACACTCACACACTTAAAGGAAAACCGTCAAATACTGTTACAGAAATGCGCCCACTTTAGCCTGTCGTAAGTGTTACGTTCACCCTTTTTTTTTCCCGGTTGATAATCAAACTCATTGGTGAAATGAATGTAGCTTTCGTTTTCATTCAAATACAACAGGAGCTCGTCAGTTCAGATGTTTTGTCAGTAAAGGTCAGTTATAATTCAAATCTGTCACGTCATCTGTAGAATACGAAGCGAATTTAGGATTTATATTCCATTACCTTTTGTTGACCTCTGCTAGGGAATTTTCAACTGCACCTGTGAAGCAGTTCTGGCTCTGGAGGAATGCAGTCAGAATGGGGTGAGTGTTAAAATGGCAGTTAGAATGGGATTAGTGTTAAAATGGCAGTTAGAATGGGTGAGTGTTAAAATGGCAGTTAGAATGGGATTAGTGTTAAAATGGCAGTTAGAATGGGTGAGTGTTAAAATGGCAGTTAGAATGGGATTAGTGTTAAAATGGCAGTTAGAATGGGTGAGTGTTAAAATGGCAGTTAGAATGGGATTAGTGTTAAAATGGCAGTTAGAATGGGTGAGTGTTAAAATGGCGGTTGGCATGGGGTGAGTGTTAAAATGGCGGGTAGAATGGGTGAGTGTTAAAATGGCAGTTAGAATGGGGTGAGTTTTAGAATGGCGGGTAGAATGGGTGAGTGTTAAAATGGCAGTTAGAATGGGGTGAGTTTTAGAATGGCGGGTAGAATGGGTGAGTGTTAAAATGGCAGTTAGAATGGGTGAGTGTTAAAATGGCAGTTAGAATGGGTGAGTGTTAAAATGGCGGTTGGAATGGGGTGAGTGTTAAAATGGCTGTTGGAATGGGGTGAGTGTTAAAATGGTGGGTAGAATGGGTGAGTGTTAGAATGGCGGGTAGAATGGGTGAGTGTTAAAATGGCAGTTAGAATGGGTGAGTGTTAAAATGGCAGTTAGAATGGGTGAGTGTTAAAATGGCGGGTAGAATGGGTGAGTGTTAGAATGGTGGGTAGAATGGGTGAGTGTTAGAATGGTGGGTAGAATGGGTGAGTGTTAAAACGGCAGTTAGAATGGGTGAGTGTTAAAATGGCGGGTAGAATGGGGTGAGTTTTAGAATGGCGGGTAGAATGGGTGAGTGTTAAAATGGCAGTTAGAATGGGTGAGTGTTAAAATGGCAGTTAGAATGGGTGAGTGTTAAAATGGCAGTTAGAATGGGTGAGTGTTAAAATGGCGGGTAGAATGGGTGAGTGTTAAAATGGCAGTTAGAATGGGTGAGTGTTAAAACGGCAGTTAGAATGGGTGTGTGTTAAAATGGCGATTATCAGCTGTTGGCATCGAAGATGCGAGAGGAAGAGTCACTTCCCTGCCTCTTCCTCAGCAGCGTGGTTCTGCGCCCGTGCGATAATGAAGTGATAAAGCCCTGACCTCACAGGAAGAGAGGGTCCCGAAACAGGAAATTGGAAAGCTGACACGCTAGACGAACAGGTACTGCCTACGGGTCATAAGGTGAGGGATTTATTCAGTTATTTATTCATCTATTTATTTATTTTGCAGACAAAGAAAAGTGTTTATATTCATTCCATCGTGACCACACTGTCATATGGCAATGTGGGATAACGGTTAACAGTTGAATTTCTTCAGTAAATATCCGGCTGTGTAAATGGATTACATGTAAGGAATGAGAGCTGGACTAGACAGTCTGCATAAGAGCATCTTCCAAATGCCCAAACGTAAATCCCGATCCTTCAACTGCAAGCCACTCCAAAGGCAGATCAACTTTCAGTTGGGTTTGAATTCACCATGGCCCATTTGAGTTGGTATTAACCCTTTGAAGAGTAGGTTTTTTTTTTGGAGACCATGGGGGAAATATTTGCCTTCAACAAGCCTATCAGTCTCTGGTCCCTGTGAGCAAAAGCTTGGATCTAGATATCTAGACGGGTGGAAATCTGTGTCGAGAGTTGTTTTGGCATGAACAGATTGAGGTTAACCGCAGTATAGCTCAGATTTTACCTGGATGTAGCCCGGCCTACGTCCGAGTCGGCTAGAAAACTTTAACTTTTCAACCACGTGTAGTCGAGTTTACAACTGAATACCTAGACTGTATTTCTCCGGCTTCTCAAAAATGTTCACTGGGATTTAAATAGTAAGTTATGAACATCTCTAATAACAGCGACAGCAACAGTAACAGCAGCAACAGAGTCAGCACTCTTAGGCTAGAGCACAGATCACAGATTCCTGGGGGTGGCTGCTGTGTCTGCTGCTTTTGGATGTGTTTCTGCACTTAAGTACTTCATTTCCTTTTGCCAATGATTGGGTAAAGAGTCTGCACACCTTGTTTCCAGGGCTAAAATCGGTTGCTGATTGGAAAAGACATCACAAAAACCAGCAGAGATGCCTGGAGTCTGTGTTGTAGAGGAGGACACGGAGTGGGGTGTGTTGTGTAAAATAAGGTGACAGCTGCAGAGTGATTTGGGGGGAAAATCCTGACTTAATTCTGGGTTTTTTTTTTTGTTGCTATTGATCTCTCTGGTATTTTCAGAACTGCAGAACTGAGACATGAACAACGTAAGACAATTGTTGGCAGACCTAAATAAGAAAGGATTAAGCAGGATTATTGACTGGAGAAAAAGTGGCAGTGTAAATCGAGCTTTTCCAAAATGGAGAAAATCTAAATTGGCCGCTGAATTGGAAAGATTTACTTTGAGAAGAGCATCCAAGCAATTAAGCTGTGCATGCCATGTACATGAAAAAAACTCCCTTGTACACCCTTTACTTCTGTTTTGTGAATATCTGAATTTCCGTTGGTGATTCCGTTTACCTATTTAATGAAAAAAATCATTGCATTGGACTTGCATTGCCAAACAATTGAGGTGATCAAAAAAATAACAATTCACAGAAGGTCACAAATATGTGATTAGAATGTTCTGAACTGAACGTTCTAATGCTGATGATGTCACAATCACTACTGGTAACTGAAAGCAGTGGAGCTCTAGAACACTGGCTTAGAATTTTGAAGAAAAAAAAATATACGTTCCAGAAAAGCTTCTCTTCAGAGGGTTAAAACATCAGAGTTGCATAACTGGCCTTGGGGTACTGGGTTAACTGTTGGCTGTGTGACTGTGACCCTCGACAGTGACTGATCAATGATGTCACTGCTGCTCCATTCATACGCATGGTGGGAGTCCTGCCGTCTTCTTCCAGAATCTGTGTCTGATTACAGAGTGCAGTTTAGTCATCTGACACATGATTTCAACCAAAGCCATGCAGAAATAGTGCACTTAACAGGGCAGGCAAAACCATGTTACCATGCAAACCTTCCTCCCTTTCACCACTGGAGAAAGGCAAAGTTCAAATAAGTGCTGCCATCAAGATGTATGGCTTCACACCAGCAAAACACAGACAGAGAAGAGTTCGTTTTATTTTTTTTTTTAATATGAGCATTTTGTCGACATGAGGCCAGGGATCGGTCAGTCCAGCTTCCTCGGACGCCATCGACCGGTGTTGGCTGTGTTCAAAGCGGCCGGGCCGGATCGATTAGCGTCGGCGTCTGTTGGCGTCCAGCCAGCCTTCTGGAAAACGAACCGGCTTTGTCTTCCGGAAGCTTCCGCGCGGCGCGGCGCTCAGTGTAGCCGCGGAGCCAGGGGAGCGAGAGCCATCGATTGGCTGTCGGCGAGAGATTGGCGGTTTCGCCCGTCCAGTGCGTGGACAGCGTGTCCCGCGCGGCGTCCCGCACTGTGGGTGTGAATAGGGGTACAGCGCCCCCTGCTCCTCACCCGCCCGTGCGTCGCCACGGTCGTCTGGTCTGTTTCGGTTTTTTTAGCGCTGCTCCTGCCATCGCCCCTGAATGGAGGCAGACGGCGGCATTGATTGACCTGGTTCACCTGCAGCTGAGCACACCTGTGTGCCTCTGCTCTCTTACCCTGGAGGAAGAGTCCAAGACTCGATTGAGATACCACGCTCTGTGCCACATGACCTGAGCTCAACTGCTTTACCGTGTATCTTTTAGGTACTTCTTAGCGAACTGTAACCTGGGAATCCTGTTTTGAAGCTAACTAGTGGTGTGCATCTTGCTGTGTAGCCTCTGTAGTTCTGTTTGTGAAGTCTTCTGTGGACAGTACTCACTGGCACATCCACACCTGCCTCCAGAAGAGTGTTTCTGATCTGTCGGACAGGTGTTTGGAGGTTGTGGTGAGAATTCTTCGTTTATCAACTGTAGAGGTCTTCCTTGGTCTACCAGGTCCTTCGTGATTATTGAGCTCACCAGTTCAGTCTTTCTTCTTAATGATGTTCCAAACTGTTGATTTTGGTAAGCCTAAGGTTTGGCCTGTGTCTCTGACTGTTTGTTTCTTATTTCTCAGCCTCATAATGGCTTTCTTGTCTTTCATTAACAAATAAACCTTAACAAACTCTGGTTTAACCTATGGAAACTGAGAGAGAATGATGTTTCTTTATAAACACAGTTTGGTGACATCAAGGTTGCAAAAAGAAACTCGCCAAATTGAGATTGTATGGAAAAATTGTACCATCTACTGAAGTCGTAGCTAAAGACACATGTTGATTGCAAAGGGGTCCAAGTTTGTTGTTTGAATTCGGGCTTTATCTTTGGTGAGCCAGAACCTGGCTACACCTGAATGCTGTTTGATTTTATTGTGATTAGGAGAAGCTATTTCCTCTTTGCTGTACTTGCATAATTCAGTATCTTCTGCATCTGAAATTCTTCTTATTCCAACACCTCTGATACTTACAAATAAAAAAAGACCAAAAAATTGTATGTCCTTTGTGATTTTCAAAGTAAAATTGAATACTGTTAGGGCAAGTAAGAAAAAAAAAAAAAGAAGCAAGCTTGGGGCTTTTAGCACGAAGCTCTTTGTTGAGAAATTTTCGATCTCATGAGAGAGCTGCGCGCATGAAAAGAGAGCGGCTGAATTGCTCGGGGGAATCCTGCACCTTGAAATGTGAGAAACTCGAGGGGTCAACGCTGTGTATTTCTCAAGGTCACACGAGAGGCCTTTCTGAGCTATGCCACGTCCACTGAATGCTAATGGAGAGAGAGAGAGACATTAACACTGCACTGAGAGAGAGAGAGAGAGAGAGAGAGAGCGGCTGTCACTCAAACAGAAAGAAAACAGGATGTGACACGTCATCATCAGCAACACTCGCTGCAGAAAATAGAGCAGAAATAATGAATCCCCAGTTTTTGTTTTGTACCTTTCCCTCAACAATGAACAGATCACAGGGTTTGTTATTATTGAAACTGTCTGAGAGAAAAGCAATTTTAAAGTGCATTTCCAGGATATGCTCTTTTTTCATAATGAGGGATATTAAATTAAAACTAGTGATTCATTATTTATTCTCTGTTTATCCATTATTCTCAGAAGCCATTACATTTATATCCTGAGCTAGAATGGGTGAAATAAATATATATTTTAACTCGTCTAAATCTCTAATACAAGAAAAAAGGAAGAAAAAAAGCGGGAAGTCTATGACCTGTAATTTATAACATATTAGACTCCCAAAACCACACCCCTTTTCCACTTTGACATTTTAGACAATTAACAGACACGCCCCCACGTTATTGTAATCAATAACATAACAGTCTGTAAAAAATAATGATTATGATATTCCGTCTGAATCCCGTAAATGTGCAATGGTGCGTTATTAGACACTATTGGGTGAACTCGCATTCTGACGGGAGAGGGATATTTACCCAAATTGGCGAGCTGTTTAAAAGTCGTTTCAGGGCCCATTGTGTTGTGTGTGTTTAAATGTGTTTAAAAAGGTCTCTATTTGTGTCTCTCCAGACACTGTAGGCGATATGGAACACAGGCTGAAAGCCGTCTGGCCTGGTCCGGTCCTGTCCGGTTTGGTCCGGTCCGGGCGGGGCTGGGCTGGTCTGGTCTCGGCTGGGCTGGTCCGGTTTGGTCCGGTCCAGGCGGGCCTGGTCTGATCTGGTCTCGGCTGGGCTGGTCCGGTCTGGTCCGGTCTGGTCCAGTCCGTTTTTTTTCGGCATCGCGGCTGAGAGACAAAGGCGCCCTGTGAGGCTTCAAAGCCGGCGGGTGGCATTTGGCGGGCGCCCGGCTTCAAAGCCGCGTGAGCGTTTGTACTTTCGGCTTTCTGAGCGGGAGCGCTGCGGCTCTTTTTAATTAATTTATTTATTTACCTTCATTCAGTTTATCGCCCGTTTAGAACGCATCTGATTTCTCCTCTCGGGACATCCGCTTGGCTTGCGTGAGACGGTTGTTCTTGGGTTCAGAGATGCTTTAAAAAGATGTACCGTGTTTCAGACCAGACCTGTAGCTTTTAAAAAAAAAAATTTTATAACTTAAATGTCGGGGTTTGGGGGGGCGACGGGCAGAATAGAAGGATTTATTATTTTGTTCAGATGAATCAACATTGAAAATAGATCCTTCTAGGTCTTCTTTCGCCTGGTTGATTGTGTGTGGATATTCAGAAGGTGTTGCTGGCCTCAGGAAAGCAGTCTGTCCCTTTCTGCTTTGTTTAAGGATGAGAGAGAGTGTTAAGTGTTTTCTTTAATGACGTCTGTATCTGACAGCGATTGATTCATCCATCACTCCTGTCAGGATGCAATGAGTGGATGATGAATTCTGAGGAGTTAATATCCTGATTCCTTCGCTGACTGGGGACCCAGGCTAACTCCAAGCTGGTGAGAGGCGATGACATCAGATATATCCCAGAATGCATAATGTAGGCGTTTCATACATTTCATTGTCCATGCATACGTATTGCTAGGGAAGTCTGGTACTCTGTAATAATGATCAGACATTAGTGTTTTTTGTGTACTGTGTAATTACTGTCTTCTTACAGACGCTATTGAAAGATTTACGTCCATTGTCCTGTAATTCCTCACTTCCTCTCTGACACATTTGAGATGCTGGAGCCCCTTTTGCGCTGATCTTTCTGGGTCTCTCTCCTGCTTTGCATTGTGGGACAGGGGTCCGCCGGGCACCTGAAAAATAGGTCAGCGCTAATCTCTCTTAAAATGAAAGAGCCTTTTGTGCCCAACACAAAGAAAAAGAAAAAAAAAAATAGGATGAATTATTTATGGGGTAAGAAAGAAAAATAATAAAATCTGCGGCTCATCCTTGGCCCCGTGGACCCCCTCTCTAAATCGATGCGTGTGCGCTGACACGGGTCACAGCGCGTCCCGCGCGGGCCTGGAGAGGCAGCGGCTCAGCGTGTTCTCCTGACGACCGTCGCCACGGCACCAAGCTCCTTTACCTGTACGCTCGGCTCGGGGGGGTGGGGGGGGCGGCGGGGGGGGTGAATCAATCATTGCATTTATATAGCACTTTCCTGAACGCTCAAAGTGCTTTACAGTGATGAGTAGGAACTCAGCTCACCCACCACCAATGTGTAGCATCTACCTGGGTAATGCACGGCAGCCATTTTGCACCAGAATGCCCACCACGCATTAGCTAAGGTGGAGAGGGAGAGAAGAACTACTGTGTCTGGTTCGTTTGTTGTTGTTTGTTCCTTTTTTTGCTCGTCACTTGATGGATTTTATTAGGATTGTCTGTAGCACTAGACGCACCGCAGTGTGTTTTAGGATTGGACCCATTATCATTATCACTGTGTCAGAAATGTAGAAAGATACTTAGAATTCTGTGGTATACTGCAAGATGGGCTCTATTGCACTCATGACTAGAAGACAGTTCTCCGGATAAATGTACTATATAAGCAGTTTTTCCAGGTATCTCACCTTTTTTCTCGAGTCTGAACTCTTGTGTAACATCAGGTAGAATATTTAGGGAGAGCTCAGCAAATTTCATGTGGTTTTTTTTATTTTTTATTCTCAAGTAAAGTCACAACTTTACTTGAGAATAATTACAGCTGCAGAGCCCTGCTCCTGGTGTTGATTTAAAATGGAGTTCAGTTCTCCTCCGGGTGCGTTATAGTGAGTGATGCCTGTGTCTGCCTTTATTCCACATAGCTTCAGGTGGATGTGTGCTGGTTAATTGACAGCTATAGGGCAGCTTCTCTGGTAATGGGAAGGGACTTCATTATTATTGCTGTTTTTTTTTGTTTTTTTTCTCTTCTGGAACATTCTCCTTGTCAGCACATGACTCGCACACACCTTCAGTAGTAAGAAGTGTTGCATTAGCACCTTGGAGTGCAAATAGCTTTGGCCTGGCCTGTTTACTTGTTGATAATGAGAGAGCTCTTTCCCCAACTTCTCCTAACAGGAAAACAAAACGGAAAGTTCGTTAAAAAGGATGTTTTTGTTGTTACGTATTCTCTTTTGCACATTATTTACACTAATGCAATATAACTACATGTGAAATTATGATAATTGTTACTAAAAATATAAGATGTAAAGACTACACTGTTTTATGAGTTAAAACTAGCTCATAGTTTCTAAACTTTTTTATTTTCACATACTGTATGTTAGATCTGCATACTAGAGAAGTTCCCATATTGACAGAGGTGCCTACCAACATGGACCACCACACAAAAACACAGCATTTTCTACACTGCATATATGTATGAACATTTATTTCAACTTCCGTGGGAGAAAATATATTGACAGAGAAAAGCATAATTTGTTCCGTTTGTTCTTGCAATTTCCCACAATTCATTGCTCAGGCATGGAAAAAAAAAAGTTACTGTGGAACACGAGTGAATCCAGCCCTGGCTGTTTCAGGGTGGCAAGAGGCCAGCATTCCCAACGGGAACGAATTGGGGTGGCAGGGGGGTCACAGAACAGCTTCTTACATGGGCCTGGAAGGGCGGGGGGGGCGGGGACCAGTTGGCTGCATGTTGATCGGACTCCAGCTCACAGGACAGCTGGTCAGAGGGGCGTCCCAGCCTGGTTCTGCGCCTCTGTTCGTGGGCCGGCCAGCGCTCGGTGACACATGCTGCACTTACGGCTGAAAAAAAAGAAAAAAGCTAACCCCGCGGTCGCCATGGCGACGGGTCCCGCGGGATTCCGAGAGAGAGAGAGAGAGAGAGAGAATGTCAGCGCCCTGGCTCTGCTGTCACACAACGCGCGTCCGTAGTCACGACAACAGCGGACGGATCGATACATTAGCTGTGAGAGAGAGAGAGCTGTCGGCTGGATTACACCGCCCCAGCTCCGGCACAGGATCGCTGGGGTCCACCTCTCACCCTCCCTGATATTCCAGAGAGTCACCTGGATGTGCCTGGATCATCTTCCCCGTACCCCAAAAACAGAAATCTCCCGTCTTCTGAGAGCGGAGATTTTTTTTTTTTATAGCAATTTTTAAAAATTCCCTTTGAAAATTGTGTGGCTGTGAGTGGACCTTCATCTTAGTGTTGATTGTGTAGCCGAAAGGCTAGATAACTGGGCTTATCTGACACAGAGGTTGCAGGCTTGATTCCCACGTCAGAAAGGTAAATGGATTATTTGGAGAAAAGGCAGGTAAATTGCCCAGGATAAGAGCATCTGCTAAATGTTAACCTCTTAGCGCACAGCCCCTAGTGGAGGGCACGCCCGCGTGCCTAAATTACTAAACTCAAACATTCGGTGCTACTGCAACCAAAGTGTGAGATGAAAACAGAAACGCGTTGTTTCCGTTTCATTAGTAGACGATACATGACAACTATGCCGAAAACGGAGTTTCGCAGCCCCACCATTGTCGCTCCCGTCGTTCACTTAACCTCTTAAGGCACAAGCCAAATTTTGCCAATCCTTGCCCATTTAGGGGGTACCCTATTTAAAGCTTTATAACTCCAGACGTGAACACCACAGAGACTTGAAAAATGGCTTAAATGAAGCAAGACATTTGTACAATTTACAATACTATCACAGATTAGTTTATATTCATAATTTTGGAAGAAATAAAGTGCCACAAATGCAATTGTTTTGACAAAAAATCCAAAATAAATTTGCACTTTTTAAGTTCGCAATGAAATACTGCGAGATTGAATATATGCAGGAGGTTAAACTATACATGTGCTAGGTCAAAAACTTCTTGACCACAAGTTCATAAAATCTAAGGGTGGATATGTAGAACTACTATAGATGTATGAAGCAAAAACTAAGCAGTGTATCCTGCATCTCCAAATCTATCCAAAATGTCTAAATTATGCATTGCTGTAAATCATAACATATCCATGTATTTCATCAACTGTTTTGACTCAAGAAAATCACTGTTGCATAATTTTCAAATGGGAATTACAAGCTTTCAGTCTAAAATAGCTAGGTGTCCAGAAACATATCCAAAATCTCTCCAAAATTGAATAAAATGTTTTTTTTCAACTGTTTTGACTCAAGAAAATCACTGTTGCATAATTTTCAAATGGGAATTACAAGCTTTCAGTCTAAAATAGCTAGGTGTCCAGAAACATATCCAAAATCTCTCCAAAATTGAATAAAATGTTTTTTGTCCATTATAAAGCATATAAATGAGCCCCTTATGAGGGTTTAAGATGAAACATTGCTATCAGATTAAAAAAATAATGCAAAAACATTGTCACACAATGCGGTACAGTACCTAAATGTGTAATAATTAACTCGTGTGTATTTCTATACTCTGTACTCTCGTATGTTTTATTGTATGGGGATGAGACAACATGAAAACAATTTTCACCCGTCCACCACGTTTTGGCAATGTTCCAGCTCTGACGTCATCACTGTTGCATGCTTCACAAAAACTATTACACTTCCGTCTAACGCTTACATTACAGTGTGAAATATTTACATTTATATAACACCACTAAGCTATTTAAAAATACTCAATTTCAAAAAGAACGTATATAACCGAAATATTTTGAACGATAATACTTACATAGCAATGGTGAAATCTCCTCTATGTTCAGTAGATAGAGACAGAGAGACAGTATCAATTATATTGTTCTATTCGCTTCTGTTTTGCTCCAGAAAACGATGTCAGCTAGGTCTATCAGCAAACATATGGCTTAGCTATGTTCAGAAGTCCTCAATAATAATAGTATTTTCCAAGAAATTACGAAATATCCTTGAACATGTTTCGTTAGGTGCATCGTATTTGTCTGCTAACAGAGTGTGATTGCGTAAGTGAATGCTATGCTAAGAATATTTTCTGTTACGCTGACCTATAAAACGCTATTCCGAAAGCAGAATTAGACATGTTATACATCGTTAGAAAGCTTATACTCTCGCCTACCGAATAAATGAATTGTAAATCTAGTCAGACTGTACTAAAAAGGGCGACGACGCCGTAAACAACAGGTGTGGTGTTACGCACAGCTATTTTGGAAGATACCCAGGCGTCACAGATGCGCCTATATTTCCCAAACGGATTGTCCAAGACAATATATGACCACGCAGTCTCAAAAGGGACATCTCTACACGTAAAACCAACAGTAAGGTTTTATATTTATTCAATATTTAGTCCCAGATATTGACTGTAGAATGACATGGTATCATTTTAAAAAACTTTTTCTCGTTTATTTCGTTATTCAGTGAGCAGCGTTTTCACTGCTGTATAGGCATATCTTAGGGCTATTGTCGGGTTTATCTTGTTGCTATGACGGAATACGATTTTTTAGTGGTGAAAGAATATTTTTATGAATGCCAAGATAGACAATATTGTCCATTATGTCAAGGGTGGGGGGTGTTTTTTTAGATGAGACTGCAGGGAGGGGGTGTGTGTTAAAATTGCATCAGACCTGGGGTGTCAACCTAAATCCCAAGGGGGCCGCAGTGTCTGCGGGTTTTTGTGATTTCCGCCAACTACCCAATTAAGGCTGTGAGAACAAGGTGTGTTGATTGTTTAGCCAATCGATGACTTAAATGAACCACTCATGCTGACAACGCTCTGAAAACCAGCGGACTCTGCAGCCCTCCAGGCCTGGAGTTTGACACCTGAGCATTGGACTTTATTATCCACTGTTGAAATGTGTCTTTGGTCTTACCAGCAGGACATACGTACAGGACATAAATAACAATACATATCCCCGTACAATGAACCGGTTGAATGCAGTACTACACTGTAGAGCAGCCTGTATTTGGCATTTGATTTTGACTTCAAGAGCAATAGGTCAGAGGTGTGTTTAAAGACAGAATTAACACACAGAGTGTCTGAGAATCTCTTGATGGGTTCAGAAGGCACACTGCAACAGGTGAAAGGTTTTTCCTCATATACTCTTTGTTCTTACTGGCCTTGTTCATTCTGTAATGGCAACCTAAAGGAAACCAATTTCGAGCTAGGAGCTGAGAGGGAGAGAAGGGTCGCCTGTGACAGTCCGTGCCTTACGATATACCCAGGTATATCAAACGGGTTCGATCTTTTTAACACCTGTATCTATCGTATGGCACATGCCATCGTAGGTCACCCCTGTATATGTTAAAGTTAAATGCAGTCTGTGCTGTGCAGACCCCCCATTGAGGCACCCCCCCCCCTCCTCCCCACCCCCCATTCGGTTTCCAGACCCCACGTTCTCATAATCCCACCCCCCACCTGCACAGGTGTGCTCCTGCCACCTGTGTCCCAGGGAGAGCGGGCAGGAAGGCCGAGGCGTGCCAGGACGAGCTTCCTGTGACCCCCCCCCCCCCCCCCCCCCCCCCCCAGCCTGCTCAGCTGTTGCCTGGCAGCAGGTCCCTGTCAGGCAGGGTGGCAGTGCCAGCTCTCTGCTCCGGGTACTCACAGGGCACAGGGAAGCTGGCACAGATCCACACCAACAGCGCGTGCCGTAAAAAAAAAAACAAAAAAAAAAAAAAACGCCACAATGCCCGAACCGCGAGGCGTGCCAACGTGCCAGCGTGCCAACACAACCGCTGGCAGAGAGAAAAAGCACACATTCCTCTGCCTCCTCCGGCTTCATTTAGTCATTTATTCATAAATTTATAATGCACTGAACATTCAGCGATGAGTCCACACTGATACTGGGGGCTGATTTTGCTCTGATACAGTGCATGTGCTTCTAAGTGGACTCGTATGAGCCCTGTTGGAGTTGGATTAGCACTACGTCTACTGCGTATTTGAGCTTGTTGTTGATTATGTTTGATGTATGTTTCGTCATAGTGTTCCTACACCAACTGAACTGTGAAACTTGGAATAAGTTCTGCGAAGCTGTTGATGAAACTGTGTTCGCCATCAAAACAACGCAAATCAGCCCCTGCTAGTTAGCTGCACAATAACTGTAAATTGCATTTATAGTGGGATTATTCTGACAACAACAACATCACACAGAATATAGATTTTATATGCATATTTTATAGTTTTGTGTGAATATACCTTAAACGTGTGGCAATTATTTCGAATCACACAGTTTTACATTTAAACAATGCAGTATATGCGTACGTTTTCAAGCAAATGTAGGTTGAAGCAAATTTTAAAAGTTTAATTTGAAAGTATTCTGTGTTGAAAGCTGCTTGTATTCAATTTAAGAGCCACGGATGGCACAGATGTTTCACTGTTTGAGAGGCTGGGGGGGGGGGGGGGGGGGGGGTATTATGCGATGAAAAGCAGCAACCTCAGCAGATAACTGTAATACTTTCACAATCAGGACCTTAGATTGGTGCTTGGGAAATGGCTCTCCAGTGCAGGCTGCATCTTTTCAGAAATTCATTACGGTTTTTGCCCTCGCCGTTCCGCGCGAAATGGGCCCCCTTCTTGCCTGTTACCGCTTCCATTTTGCGGTTTGATTGAATTTTTGAGGAACGCCGTTGACACCTCTCAGAGTGTGTCCTGCCTCAATCAGGGCCTTCGGGAATTAAAATGCCGCCGTGAAAGAAAGAAAGAAAAAAATAAAATCAATAAACGTATGCAAACGAGGCTGCTGGTATTTACACGCACCTGTCCTGATGAATCTCATTTTCAGAAAGTACTTTTCGGGAAGTTTTCTGGAGAATCCAACTTTTAAAATTCCAATTTCAGATTAAAATTATATATCGGTTACAATAATATGACAACATAGTGTACTGAAGCATGTAGTATGTAAGCTAAACATATCAGCATATTTTAACTATGGCTTGTGAATGAGAAGGTTTAGTAGAGGTAATCTAATCGGACAACAGTCCAGTGTCTGGTCGGATAGTAGAGCCTGAATTTGCACACTGTATTACTGACTGGGTAACTCCAGCATTAAGGATCATAGAGATTCTCTCCTCACTCTGGCTGAGATTCTCTGTGTCCTCACACTGGTTGAGATTCTCTGTGTCCTCACACTGGTTGAGATTCTCTGTGTCCTCACACTGGTTGAGATTATCTGTGTCCTCACACTGGTTGAGATTCTCTGTGTCCTCACACTGGTTGAGATTCTCTGTCCTCACACTGGTTGAGATTCTCTGTCCTCACACTGGTTAAGATTCTCTGTGTCTTCACACTGGTTCTAGGCATCAGCGCGTCATATTTGCTCCACGCGTTTGAGTGACACTCCATGCGATTCGTAAAGACAGCCGGAACAAATTTTGGTAATGAGGTGACCTTGGGTCCATGGGACGACCCGGGCTTGCGTTCCCCAGGAAATTATCGCCATGGAATTATTACGGAGTTGTGTAAATGAAAATGTAATGTCAGGGAAAAATTGCTTTACCTGTTTTACTATAATTTTTTTTTTAAAGAACACAAAGGGGGGTGATGGGGGAGGATTTCTGTTGACTCACTATCCTTCTGCCTTAATTAAAAACCACAGAAGGTTTCTCTGGGAAATTAAAATTAGAGTGGAGAATATACCCATTTCTTAACCCCTCCCCCTCCTGAAGTTGGACCGCATTGATCATTAACTGTGTGAAGCAGACCAGAGCAAAGGGGCTTATGGGGATAGACCGCACTCTACTGAGTTTCAGTGTGTCTCTACCACAGTGAGTTTCAGTGTGTCTCTGCAGCAGTGAGTTTCAGTGTGTCTCTACTGCATTGAGTTTCAGTGTGTCTCTACCACAGTGAGTTTCAGTGTGTCCCTGCGGCAGTGAGTTTCACTGTGTCTCTACCATTGTGGTGATGTCATGACCGGCCACATTAGAATAATCTTTTGATCTATAAGCTCGGACTGAAGTTAGTACAGCAGCGTGCAGTCTGCCCTCTGATCACCGTCCCGCACTGGCTGTGGCGTGAATCATAAGCCGTGATTTTTCTTCTTTTCTTTTTTTAAAAATTCATATTTCAGACTGCCTTCCAGGAGGCGATGAATTACTGCCAGCGCTGCCTGTCAGACGCCAGGGCCCATTGTGCACACTGCTTCACAGAAGCCACAATCTATTAATCAGCCGCGGGTGTCGAGCCCGCATAAGCACCCTGATTACCGTCTCCAGACAGGCCCGCACTGATACTCCACCATCTTAAAAAGGCACGCTTTCTCTTCTGTTTTTTCTTCTGTGTCTGTGTGTGTGTGTGTCTGTGTGTGTGTGTGTGTTTTTTTTTGGACGATGCAATTACAGACGTGTCATTCAGCGTTTGTTTGATGGGGGGGGGAGAGGGGGGTTTGGGAAGGGCTCATAACGCGGCTGACAGGGGAGAGCGAGCTGGGGCGGCAGAACGCATCGATTTGGCGGCCCCTTCTGACGGGGGGGACGGACGGCGGTGTTTGACGGAGGCGGTGTGGCCGAAGCGCGGCTCGAACCCGTGCGTCCGTGGGCCTCTCAAACCCTCCTTTTAGAGCAGATTACACACACACGGGGTCCCGGAACACAGACGGGTTATAAGCGCTTCACACCACAGGACAGGGGTGGGTGTGCACACGGGCTCAGAAAAAGGATCCATTGCAAAAGATGGTGGAAAAGCTGCACATTACTGGCCTGGCCAGGTGTCAATCAGGGCTGTCATTTGCAGATAAATGTCTGATCAATGCTAGGCTGGACGTGCCTCTTGTGTGGCCTGCCGCTGCTACAGGAAGTGATGTATACAGACAGGGAGGCGGGAACATCTCCAGATCTCCTGATCTGTCTGTCTGAGATCCGAGGCTACGAGATGGGGAATGAGAATTATAGTCAAGCAGAGAGACCTGGCTCTCTGAGCAGTGGCGGAGATGGGTGTGCTTCTGTGAGCAGTGGTGAAGATGGGTGTGCTTCTGTGAGCAGTGGTGGAGATGGGTGTGCTTCTGTGAGCAGTGGTAGAGATGGGTGTGCTTCTGTGAGCAGTGGTGGAGATGGGTGTGCTTCTGTGAGCAGTGGTAGAGATGAGTGTGCTTCTGTGAGCAGTGGTGGAGATGGGTGTGCTTCTGTGAGCAGTGGTAGAGATGAGTGTGCTTCTGTGAGCAGTGGTAGAGATGGGTGTGCTTCTCTGAGCAGTGGTAGACATGGGTGTACTTCTGTGAGCAGTGGTGGAGATTGGTGTGCTTCTCTGAGCAGTGGTAGAGATGGGTGTGCTTCTGTGAGCAGTGGTGGAGATGGGTGTGCTTCTGTGAGCAGTGGTAGAGATGGGTGTGCTTCTGTGAGCAGTGGTGGAGATGGGTGTGCTTCTGTGAGCAGTGGTGGAGATGGGTGTGCTTCTGTGAGCAGTGGTGGAGATGGGTGTGCTTCTGTGAGCAGTGGTAGAGATGGGTGTGCTTCTGTGAGCAGTGGTAGAGATGGGTGTGCTTCTGTGAGCAGTGGTGGAGATGGGTGTGCTTCTGTGAGCAGTGGTGGAGATGGGTGTGCTTCTGTGAGCAGTGGTGGAAATGGGTGTGCTTCTGTGAGCAGTGGTGGAGATGGGTGTGCTTCTCTGAGCAGTGGTAGAGATGGGTGTGCTTCTGTGAGCAGTGGTGGAGATGGGTGTGCTTCTGTGAGCAGTGGTGGAGATGGGTGTGCTTCTGTGAGCAGTGGTGGAGATGGGTGTGCTTCTGTGAGCAGTGGTAGAGATGGGTGTGCTTCTGTGAGCAGTGGTGGAGATGGGTGTGCTTCTGTGAGCAGTGGTAGAGATGGGTGTGCTTCTGTGAGCAGTGGTGGAGATGGGTGTGTTGACAAGTGTGTTTCTGTGTGAAGCTGAGCCCCTATGTAAAGATGTAATATGTGTGTCTGTGCCCAAGCGGTGCACTGAATATGGAAGGAGAACCGTTCAGTGCTTCAGATAGCCATCTGTACTGCTAGCCTCGCTCAGCTAGCTAACCTGCAGTTTCCAGAGGTCCTCTGCGTCTGCGGCCTCCCTCCCCCCCGCAGTGTGAATGTTGCCACCTTAGACCTGCCTTATTGTTCACCATTTCAGATTCATTGCGCTGGGGAGCGCTGGGGAGCGGTGGGGAGTGCTGGGGAGCGGTGGAGAGTGCTGGGGAGCGGTGGGAAGTGGTAGGGAGCACTGGGGAGTGCTGGGGAGCGCTGGGGAGCGCTGGGGAGGGCTGGGGAGCGGTGGGGGGCGCTGGGGAGCACTGGGGAGCGCTGTGGAGTGCTGGGGAGTGCTGGGGAGCGCTGGGGAGTGGTGGGGAGCGCTGGGGAGTACTGGGGAACGCTGGGGAGCTCTGGGGAGCGGTGGGGAGTGATGGGGAGCACTGGGGAGTGATGGGGAGTGATGGGAGCTGGGGAGTGGTGGGGAACGCTGAGGAGAGCTGGGGAGCGGCGGGGAGCGCTGGGGAGCGGTGGGGAGCGCTGGGGAGCGCTGGGGAGCGGTGGGGAGCGATGGGGAGCGCTGGGGAGTGCTGGGGACCGGTGGGGACCGCTGGGGAACGCTGGGGAGCGCTGGGGAGCGCTGGGGAGCGCTGGGGAACGTGGACATGACGGAAACACATCGGGAATGGCGTAATAAAGCCTAATTCCTTGTGAAGGATGGCCGTGCTCGGGCAGGTAGACCCACTGCAAAGTGTCACTTCCACGGATTGTTGTTGTCCTGCTTCGCCGGTACGCGCAGTCAGAGGGAAGGCTCGGGTTTGATTCGATTCCATCTCACTTGTAATATATGAAAGCAGTAGCCCAAAAAACAAAAAAGAAGGGTTTAGCTCTTTGAAGAGCAGGGTTTCAAAAATAAAATTTAAAAAAAAAACGTTTTTTCAAAGTTCTAAGTCAGTGTTCTGGAACTCGGTTACCAGTAGCGATTGTTACATCAGCGTTAGAATGTTCAGTCAAGATCATTCTGATCCCGTATCTGTGACCTTGCACCACAAGGCGTTGATAAGGCACAGCCTGACGTGCTGTTCTCTGTGTGGCAGCAGAGTAAATATGGGCGCCTGCGTCCGTGTGTCGCTCTGCAGTGACACACTTTCCGTCCCTTTTTGGTTTGTTTCTGGTTGATTACTTAACTGGCCACTTCCTTAAACATCACTGCTCACAAATAAACCGTGCATTGTGGTGGGGGAAAAAGTTTCTGACTTTCTGGTGATCAAAAGCACAGTTCCTTTGAAAGAATAAAGGGAGAGAGAAAATTATATATAAAAATATATTATTCATCTAAGATCCTCCAAAAATGGAGAACAAAACAAGCTATGTCTGTTCAGTTGTTTGTTTCTGTGCTATTTACCCTGTTTGTCATAATGGGACACTCTGGAAATGGAATTGATTTTTTTGTCTTGTATTCATTGCTTTTTTGTGAGACTGCATCGACCACCTCTGGTCGCTGGACTGAATTAGTGCAGGGGAAGAAGGATAATGATGTACAATACGAGTAAATCTTAGCAAAAGCAGTTACCGAAGCTCAGTCGATAAACTTTCCAGGATTTATATGCGAGTTAAGAGGAGTAAATTGCAATGTAACGGAAGTGCTAAAACACTGAAAGAAGTATTGAGATCTAAGAGGCGCAGACACAGACACACGCTGTGTCTTCAGTCTGTGGGTGGTCACAACTGCTGCTAGGCATAGACTGGAATAATAAAACAAATACGCATTCAATTTGTACTGATAGGCAGGCTCCTTGGACACAGGTACAACAGAAGTAACACACACACACACACATTTAATTTTATTTTTTTCTTATTTTATGTATTTCTTTTTATTATCCATTTCTCCTTTTGGATGCTTTATTGAAACAATGCCCTCTATTGATAGCTATGGTATCTGGGTTATGTGTTGCTCTTATGATAGCCCTTATGGAAAATAAGTATACTTTGATATAGTTCCCAGCAGTGTAGCCAACTTTTTAAAAAAACATATAGCAATATTTGAATGTGGAAATAATTTGTTACAGGACAAGGAAAAAAACATATTTCCAATGGCATTTGCCACCTCGCTTGACCGCGGTGTAACTTCAGCTCATTACCTGGGAGGCGGTGCGTCAAAGCCAATCAGATGGTGGGTCGCGTTATGAAGAACTGGGTACCAGTCCGGGCGGGAGGGCGGCACCCTCGCGCCCCGGCAGGTCGTTGTCACCACGGCTTCGGATGACGCCATTACACCCCGCGGGGAGGATTCAGTTCTGTCTCATTTGCAATCTGAACGGTTTAAACCCTCTTCCGTCGCCTAGGTAACTCCGATTACCGGCCCAATCAAGGGTTTTCCCATTCTGTCTCCGGGCCGACTGCGCGCCGAGCAAAATAGTTCATGACCACGCTGTGGTGATGAGCCATAGCTACTGCCAGGCGGTTCTTGTGTTTGTTAGCGGTCCGCTAGGGCGCTAACGAAACCGCAAGCCAGCAGGTGGCGAGTCGCGGTGGGCGTTTTCCGCTTTTCTTATTTCAGTTTCGAAATAAGGAAGTGAAAAAAAAAAGCTATTAGCGGCGTTACTCAGCCTCCGCGAACAGTTTCGTCTCGGAGGGAAAGCTCATACCGACAGCCTTTGTCCACGCGCGGAAATTACTGCGAGACAGAAAGCTTTAATATAAGACTGATTGTTGCCTGACAGCAAGCCCGAATGCAGCATCCGTTGCCCATAAATATTTTAATTTCTTTTTTTGTGTGTGCGCGCGCGGAGAGGCTGATTTGATTCAGCCAGCAGGTGACCCAGCATCTAGACGGGGTGCAGTTTCAGCATTGAGAGATCGCTTTGCGGTTTCTGAAGAACTGTGTCTCTGTCGACGTGGGATCCATTTAATCGATATAATGACGCAATCGAGTAGAGCAGAGAATTCTCAACCTGTAGTGGCACGCAATAAAATGAACGTCCTTTGCGGTTTCTGTCAGCCAGCTGTTAAGAGTTTGTTAATATTTTTTGGCCCTTACTATTGTTATTTTAAGCTACTCTGGAGTGTAAAGGCGACGTCATATTGGAGGAACAATATGGGATGAGTTGTCTTGCAATGCGACGAGGGATTCTCAGGTTTAAATAGGGATCTGGGTTTAATTGAAATCTATTCTTCATGAGTCTGTGCTGTTACACGGCTTTCTCCTCTGTTCCGATATTAATGAAATAGATCAAAGAGAAGGGATTCACGTCAGCCTCTGGAAACAGGCAAACCAACCTTTCACAACAACAAAGTTCCTTTCTTTGTCATCAACGATGAAAGTAATAGAAGGAAGTGCAGTGGATGTAAGTGTTTGGTGTGTAGTGAACCCTTATTTTTTGTTGTATTTTTTTACCATTTGATAAGTTATATGAAAAGAAATATAATGATTTATGAAGGACAATGGCACTTGTTTTAAAAAAAATACCTCGCAAGTTTGAGTAATCTAGATGAAATACTAGTGTGCTGGAAGGCTTTGAAGATGGACAGAAAAGTAATGGCAATCATAATGTTCTGGCTTCCTCACTCAACTCAGTCACACGTCTGTTTTTAAAGGGACAGCTAAACTCTTACTAATGTCTAATTCGTGATTTAAAAAAAATATATAGACATAGACACCATAGACGTTCGATTGGAAAGACCATTGAATGAACATGCTTTTAACACACCATATGTGTTTTAACACATCTGCTGTTGGTCACTGGAATGTTGTTTCTCAAGGTTTAAGGTGTGTTCTGGGTCACCTGACATGACTTCGGAGTCAAAAAAAATAGTAAGCGTCCACAAAAGGTTGTGCTTCTTTACTGCAATTTCCCCAGTGTTAAATCAACTCTAGCAGTGTTCATACAGTATGTGTGCATTGGGGACATAGCATACTTTTAGTTCCAATATAGTATACAATCAGTGATAACATTACACTGAGCATGCTACTGTGTAGGATGTTTTCATTGCTGTTCTTAAGCATTACTAATTTGCTTGCAGTCCAGGCTGAACAACTGTAGTCTCATTAAAAAAAAAATAATAGCCTGCTTATGTACAAGTGAAGTCTGAGATTAAATTCTTTAAGGGTGCCTACCTGCAGTACATCTTTCTGGTAATTATGGCTGTGTAATGTCCTTGTTTTCATTAAGATCTGAGACAATACTGTGTAATAGGAAAAATAATGTTTTAAGAAGGTTTCTGCATGTCTTTATTAAGTTGACAAAATATGATGGAGTGTCCCCCCCCCTCCCCTTCCCCATTTTCGGCAGAGGGGTAATAGGTCCCAGCTCTCCGGGGGCCTCCAATGCCTCCCACCCCCGCCCCCCTCCCCCCCATTTTAATTGTGTCAGATATTGCGCTGTCTTTGTGAAGCTCTTAGTCTCATATTGCTCACGCCTCTTATTGCAGTTTAAATTACTGGAGGCAATAAGGCAGTTTGGGGTGCGGGGCGGTGAGGGGGAGGGGGGGGTTACATTTGAACAGATTGAATGCTGAAGCGTTTGGTATCCAAAATTAAATTAATGCGAGTGAGACTAAAACAATATCTAATTAAAACCAATTTGAAAAATGACTTGAAAATTGGTTTTGACATCAGCATTTTACTGGCTGTCATAAATATTACTGGATGTCGGGATGTTTTTAACGAACACAAACACATAAAGAGACAGGCTGGGAAATGGAAAAGGCCTCTTTCATTCGCACGGACCTTGATGGTTTCGGTTTTTTTTTGTACCTTTTGTTCTCGTCAACAATCCATTTTCATTATGACAAAGCATCATTGTTTGATGCATTTTTGTCATTTACAAAAGCCGTGCATGTTGTAATATATATTTTCATCTTATGGTTTTTTTTTATAATTCGATCAGTAATCTGATTCATATCCGTGTTGCTGTTGTTGTAAGAAATTGGGTTGTGTCGAGAGTGAAGGATTGTGGGTAATCTTTGCGTTGCTCGGTCTCGAATGTGCACAGGAAATGATCTCAGAATGCGCGGAAAATTCCATGCTTCGTATCTGCAAACACAGACTGTTCCCTTGTCAATGTTGAAAAATGATCTGTGTTTGAAACAAGGCTATTTTGTTTTCCTTCTAGGCCTCTATTGCATTAAGCTAACATAAAGCAAGAATGAGGTAATATAAGTTCCTGTGACAAATGGAACTCTCATTTCTTGAATAAGAATAGTAGTCACCGGTGTGTGTGTGTGTATTTCTTTCAGACCACGAAAAATGATTATTTTGTCATTATTGCTTGCGGCACGTTTTATATCATTATATAAACACACACACATACAGACAAGCACAGACCCACGCACACACACACACAGACACACACGCACACAAAAGCACGTACACACACACGCACACACACAAGCACGTACACACACACACACACGCACACACACAAGCACGTACACACACACGCACACACACACAAGCACGTACACACACACACGCACACACACAAGCACGTACACATGCACACATGCACACACACAAGCACGCACACACAAGCACAATCACAGCCCAGTCTCTTGTACAATTTTGGTCTACAAAATGGAGACATTCTGTAGTATATGTGGTGTTGCTTTTGCGGGAATGTGTCCTGTGTTCAGTCCAAAATCCTCAAATCAAGTTTGAGGCAAAGTAATATTCATTTAAAAAATAAACCCACACAAGCCCATCCATCTATCCATTATCTATACCTGCTTATTCTTGCCATTGCACCCTAAAGCAAAGCACAGAACCTGGGGGCGGGTTCTGTGACAGACTGTGGTATTGGCTCTGTGATTGGCTCTTATATTGGCTGTATGATGGTCTCTGTGATTGGCTCTGTGACGGGCTCTGTGACTGGCTGTGTGACGGGCTCTTATTGGTCTCTGTGACGGGCTCTGTGATTGGCTGTATGATGGTCTCTGTGATGGGCTCTGTGATTGGCTCTTTTATCGGTCTCTGTGATTGGCTCTGTGACGGGCTCTTATTGGTCTCTGTGACGGGCTCTGTGATTGGCTCTTTTATCGGTATCTGTGATTGGCTCTGTGACTGGCTCTGTGACGGGCTCTTATTGGTCTCTGTGATGGGCTCTGTGATTGGCTCTGTGACGGGCTCTGTGATTGGCTGTATGATGGTCTCTGTGATTGGCTCTGTGACGGGCTCTGTGATTGGCTGTATGATGGTCTCTGTGATGGGCTCTGTGACGGGCTCTGTGATTGGCTCTGTGACTGGCTCTGTGACGGGCTCTGTGATTGGCTCATCACTCCGTTCGGCTGTGTAAGGGAGATGGGATGTGACGGAGCCATTAAGACGTGCCCCATTGTTGTGATCACAGAGGAGACAGCTGTGAATCCTCTCCTGGCCTGAGCAAGCACTGGGGGGGGGGGGGGGGGGCTCAATCAATTACACCCCCCCCCCCCCCCCCCCCCCGAAAGGTCCATGCATAATTATATGGAATAGTGCATAAATTGTCAAGTGTAAAGAATTATTCTGATAGATTAAAATACTAATTACATGGGCTAGTGCAGAATTTAGAGAACATTTAGGGTTCGCCTCTTAAAAGGCTCTCAGTGTATCCTTTATCTGATTAATACCTCGACAAAGGACCATTTTAGCCCCGCCCCCTCCCCTGTGATGCGTTCACATTATTCATATTTTTCATAATAATTTCCATAGTTTTTAAATGATTTCGAGCGTGAATTATGAGGGTCATCGTAACCCTATTTGGCTCTTTATTCAATTTATATCCTAATAATAATAAGAAGAAAAGCCAGTCATTACACATCATTTATTTAAGCCTGCCAGCACTTCTTCAAAAAAAAAAGAAAAGGCTAAGATATAATAAAATTAATAAATTAGTGCAAGGATGAGGAAGTTATAAAATATTTCTTTCTTGCTCAGAATAAGACTGGTTTCCCACGCACACTGCATTGCTTACTGGGGGTTATGTGGTGTCATTTCTGCCACCATATCTCTCATTGCTTATTGGTCATGAATTCACTTTGATAAAGGGGGTGAAAACTTAGTGTTGTACAGACTGACAGCGCACACATGATATGCCTCAAACTGCAGCCGGATTAGATTCGGATGTGTAACTGTGTGGTTCTGTAATAACAAAATGAAATGATGCTATAAGCTATTAGCACTTAATAAATGTTTAATAACTGCATTAATATGCAGTTAAGGGGGTCAGGTGTGTTTGGCCGTGCTCTGTTATTTTAGCTCTATAGCTTAGGCGCAGTCAGGTTTGTGTCTAGATTTGCTCAACATTTGTCTTTTCACTTACATAGAAATGCAAATGTAACTTTTGTTATACAAGTTCAATCTGACTGCTTGCCACTTTGTAAAGACAAAAAAAGGTTTGTTATGAGTCGAATGTAAGAAAATTTTGTTTGAATCTGGGCCGAAGTTAAGTACGAATATTGATTGAATCAAGGGCAAAGTTAAGGACAAGTGTTGATTGAATCCTGATCAAAGTGAGGGACAGATATCGATTGAATTCCATCTCAAGTTAAGGACAGATATTGATTGAATTCTGTCTCAAGTCAAGGACAGATATTGATTGAATTCTGTCTCAAGTCAAGGACAGATATTGATCGAACCCAAGCCTCGGTTTAGACAGGGCTCCCGACCATCTCTCGGTGCGCTGTTAAGATGGGCTGTGATCCCACAACCTCCTGCTTTCTCTTCACAGATCAGCAGAAGAACAAGCTGGAGAAGGAGACGGGCATCAGGATCCTGGAGGCTGGAGTCACTGAGGTAAGCAGGAGAAGCAAGCTCCTCCCCTTCTGAAAGCAGCCAATCATAACCTCATGGTACTACAAGAACAACAACGATAATAATAATAATAATAATAATAATATATGCCAAACAATTTTTATGGGATCAATCTAAAATTGCAGACTTTGTTTTTCATCACAGAGGTAAGCACGTTAATTATGGGAACGCTGAAACTGAACCTGGGCAGAATGATGGATGTGGCCCGAATCCAGACATTATTTGCGTCAGCCCAGTAAAATAATGTGTTAAATCGGCTCTTACAGAGAGTGCATTATGGTCCCGGCTGGGTCTCATGTGTGCTCTGTTGGAGTTGAGTTGAGATGGGTTACTGTGAGGTTTCCTGTTTTGGGGCGTATCGGTAACGGTTTTAATCGTGTGAGGAACGGGGAACCGGGTCATTTAAGGCCATGGGGGAACCACGGGGGACTGCTCACGCTCAGACGTGCCGCACCATGTGACGCAGAGCGCCGTTACCGCGGTGATCAGACCGCGTTCGTCCTGGAGCGCCACTGCCGCTCGCCCTCCCGTGCGCCTGTGTTTTTTTTTTTGTCCCCCGTAAAAATTAAAAAACGCTTTGAATTTTGCCTGGAAAATTCTATTTCAGATAGTGTGGGGCTGAATGAATTGAGGAGGTGAAGGAAGAAAGGAATGTAATTAGGGAGGACGGCTTCGCCCCGCCATTTTGGGCTGATTGTGGCGCAGCGCTGAGGGTTCGGCCTGGAGACAGTTTGGTCCGAAAAGATCAGAGTTCTCTCTAATTGCCTGTGTGGTCCGGTAGGTAGCTGCCTTCTGGAATGCAAATCAGTGCCTTTTCCCAAGTCTCGCTGATTATTATGGGGTTTAATGTTCCACTATTTAGCCCCGCCTCAACTGCTTCTGAAACTAGCGAGGAAATTAATTTTTTTTGTGCTAGCAGCGGAAACTTATAATATGTTACCGCATTTTTTTTTTACATTGACTGACAGTTAATGAGTTATTGACATGATTTATGAAAGGAGAGGAGGAAAATAAAACAACTGTATATTTAAATATTTAAAGCCTCTTAAAAAAAGAAGAAGAAGAATGAACAGACAGGCATTCCCATACAGAAGGGTCAATCGAAGATAATGGTCGACACTGTTCATAGTATGTTTCCGAGCCTTCCCTCTGGGCGTTAGTGGCGCTGCTGGTGATGGTGATGCTCAGGGTGGGGTGCTGCGATTGGACAGCACTGTCATATAAAGGTTTGGGAGCAGGCCTTGGTAACTGGGAGGTTGCGGGTTTAACTCCAGGTGGGACACTGCTGTTGTGCCCTTAAGCGAGGGTGGTTGACCCGAACTCCTGCAGCTGTGTAAATGAATAGTGCTCAGAAATATTATTGGTGTTAAATCAACTCTAGCGGAGTTTATATGAGTCCGAAAGGGACCCTGTGCTCTGATGGAATTAAATGTACTCAATCCGAGTTGATTTTACACCAAACAGTTTTGCCGTGCGTGTAAATATGTAACTGTGTTTAGTGACTAAAGTGGACAGGATGCTGATCATGAATAGTGTTCATTTAGAGCAGGGGTGTCAAACCCTATTTCTGCGAGGTGGGGGGGTCTGCCTTTTGTGTTAATCACAATCGCAGTCACACGCAGTTGCATTTGAAAGTATTGTTTATGCGTTGTTAATACATTCATGACATGTTTTTTTTTTTTTTTGTCGTGTTAACTAAGGCATTAGTTAATGTTAGCAGACACAACCTTATTGTGAAGTTCTGTCAATATATAGGTCATGTATTATACCTGTGATATAAACTACTGTACTGTCATTTATGGAGCACCCCCCCCGCCCCCCACCCAAGAGTCCTGTTTGAAATGGCTGCTATAAAACCATCGCTGTGGCTCAAAGAAACTGCACTTATTAAAGTTTCAGCACAGCTTTACCTCAGGTACCCTGTAGAAAGAAATAAATAAATAAAGTAAAATAAAAACACGCCGTAGCAGGTGGGTTCTGTTTCTAAATGCGTTTCTTTCAGCACGAGCGGCTTTTACGTCCCCGTTGTAGAAAAAGCGAGCGGACATTTTGAATTGCGTTAGCGTGAATCATTACCTTTTATGGCGCCGGCGTTGTTTTCTCACTTCAATCTGGTTTCACAGCGTGAGGACTCCATCTTATTCTGCTTTCTGAACGTAGCAGCTTCACCGTTTCTGCTTAAATTATGGCTTTACATTTGAGAGAGGGAGGAAGGGAGGGAGGGAGAGAGAGGGAGAGACTGAGAGCTGCAGTAGATTGCAAATAAACGGTTATTTGAAGAACTGCAGTCGGAATCCACGTTCGCTTGCGGACACGACTTGGAACACCATCTGCATGTCGAGGTAGAGTGATTTGTGGAGTTCAATGGCCCATGTGTAGCCATGTGTTTCCTGTAGCTTCTTGTATGAAGAGGCGTTCATCATGAATCCGCTTCTCAAGCTATGCAAGCTACGCTAAGTTCCCCTTATCCTGGAAAAAGAGCCATTTCCTCTCGTCCAGGTGGCACTGAAAGCTTCCCTGCACCTGTCATTCAGGAAGTGCGGACTGAGGCTGACGCCATGTAGTAGGAAGTATGGCGCCTGTTACGGCCTGGTCTGGGGCCAGACCGTAACCGGGTGAATGATTGTGACAGGGCAAACCAACCAATAACTGCGGTCCCCAACTGCCTATCCTAATCTAACAGAAAGCTGGCTCATCCACTAAGGACACTGGGCACAGGGAGGCTTTGAAGGCCGAAAGGTGTACCCCCAACGAAGAGTTAGAACCCAGTGCCTTCAAAAATAATACCGCAAAAATAACAAAGCAAAATAACAAAGTTATTCACACACACACACACACACACACACACCTACACACACACACACACACAAACGCACACACACACACACACTCACACACACACACACACACACACACACACACACACACAAACGCACACACACACCTACTCACACACACACACACACACACACAGAATGCTGCGGACTCCATGTGCAGTAAAGGTCGTGGGGATCTCATGCTGTGATTCTCCTCACCAGCTTAGAACACCAGACAGAAGCAACAGAATGCAGAAATATACAATTATACAAATATATATGTACAGACATACAGTATACAAATATTTGTGTACAGATATACAAATATATATGTACAGATATACAATATATAAATAAATGTACAGACATACAATTATACAAATATATATATTCAGATATACAAATATATATGTACAGATATACAAATGCATGTATAGATATTCAAATATATGATTTTAGTCAGAGCACCTTTTTTAGTCAGTGCAATTTGTCCCGTCATTGTGCATTAAAAAAAAAAATCATAATAAAATATTCACATTGTTGAAGAGTATCATTTCATGAGCTGTATGTGGCTGATAAGACGTGAATATTTCACAGGATGATCAGCCATATCTCAGTTTTTCCCCCTTCTTCTGCCCATATGTAATGCAATCGGTCTTAATCAGGAGGACATTGCTGTTTAGCAAGCAATCAGCATTCTCTCCTTCTCTTCAGGCGTACCAGCGGAGGGCTGCTCCGCTGCCTATCTGATCACACGCGGTCGGGAGCGTGTTTAGCGGGGTTTAACGGTGATTGCTCAGGATTTCTCTCTGGGGCGGCTGGCCAGCTCCCGTCACCTGAAGTATTATCATTTTAAAAAAGGCGCTTTCCCCGAGAGAGAGAGAGAGAGAGAGAGAGAGAGAGAGGGAGACCGATTCGGAGTTTATTCAACACATGGATGGAGCGACCTTTTTTTCTTCATTTCTTTCTTTCTTGACCTTGGCAGCTTTTATCGGTTCATTAGTCGTGAAAAGATTGCACTGTTTCTATGGGGATACACATTTTTTTTAATCTGTTTCCAAAAACAGAACAACACGTGTGTGTTTTCCCATAGCAGAAATAAAGTCGTATCTCCAAGCGGCAGATTCGGAACCCGAATGGGCTTGATAATTTTATCAGTTTGAGGCGATCTGATTCGGTCGAATACAAGGGGGGCGCTTTTGTACCGAACGTTCATACGAAACTATTACTCGAGTCGACAGACTCGTATTCAGCAAACTAGCGTGGGAAGATGCGCTGTACTCACAGGTACCCGTAGCAATTCAATGTGTCGATCTGAATGGTTGACGCACGTCTGAAGCAAATGGAGGACTGTTTCAGCGTGAAATCTGTGGGATGAGTCTTTCACAGCTGAGCAAATCGAACTCAACATGCAGACATAACCGCTCTACGGCTCTGGTTATTTTCGTTGTGGGAGAGAAACTGGGAGGTACCATGTTTCACATATATCTGTAGCTTGATGTTTGGGTTTTTATCCTTTATAAATATATGTATATTTAGCCTATATAAATAAATATCATAAATGATTTTTTTTTTCATCCCTGGATAGTAGAAATCCAAAGCTTTCTACTCCCATGAACAAACAGTCCTTGTCAAAAATCGTGTGCTGGTAATTATCCAGGCTGAACGTGGAGATCAGTGCGAAATCCTCCGGTGTGAGAACGTCAGTTCCACAGGAAGCCACCGTAATTGAGCGATGACAGTCTTAATGGCTCAGGCCCCTCTGGAGCTCCGTGCGAAAGTCCTAATATCCAAGCTGATTGGCTCCACCATTAGTCCTGCTTCCTCTGGAGGCTGCCCAAGACAGTGGAACTCAACTGGGAACGAAGATCCTTAATTATAAAGCTCCTGTAATAACGTGACCTTTTGACTGCACACTTTGATAACAGTTGTTGTAGTTTTGCTAGCGCACTTTCTTTGTAGTACAGCACATAGCCTGTGACAGGACGTTTGGTACAGTGGACCAAATGGATAAACCTTAAAATAATGGTAAAAATAAATAAAATGAATTTATATTTTATTTTGAATCTTTTTTTTATCCAAATTAGAATCTAAATTAAATCAAATGACGTCGCATTCCACATGGAAATCTAAGACTCGTTTAATATTAAACGTATCGTTTAATATTTATGATTAAGAATGTCTGAGAGGTGCTGCTGATTGGATGCTTTCTGTTGCCGAGGATGGCTGTTGCCGAGGGTGGCTGTTATCGAGGGTGGTTGTTGCCAAGGATGGCTGTTGCCGAGGCCAGCTGTTGCCGAGGGTGGCTCTTGCAGAGAATGGCTTCTGTCCAAACATGCCCAGTCGATTCTCCCCAAAAATAAGAGCCACTGGAAAAAAGAACAATGCGATGATGTGTTGGCACTGTTTATTCTCCTGAATTAATATGTAAATAAATTAACGAATAAACCCATCCGACCAACAGAAGTAGGTCTATACCCTAACAAGCAAGGCGAAGCGATGTCATTAAAGTTTATACAAAAAAGTTTGGTCGAGACGCATTTAAATAATGTAATAGAATTCTGATAAAAGACTGTCATACAAAATAAACAATTGTCAATCAAAATAAATATTTCATGAGTATTTCTAATGAAATACTTATATTATGAAAAAATGCGTGTCAAATTAACAAAAATCGTGGGTTTATTTATATGCGCGGTATGACGGCATTGTTGTTTTTACAGCGTGGGGGTTTGAATTCAGGTGCAGGTGGCAGGGAGGCTGGTGGCTCCCCCAGCGTTAGGCTTGTTTACCGTGAGGACCGCGAGCTGGGGGGGGGGATTGGTGGGCGCCTTACCGCCGGGGTCACAGCTGGACGTGGCGGGCGTGTCTAAATGTCAGCGCTGACGCGCCCCCGCGCTGCGGCCTTTCGGGCCGACGCGGCGTTTCAGAAAACCCGCTAAAATGTCCGCAAGCTGGGCCCTCGCGCGGCGCGGGAGGGAAAACACATTATCCCCCGCCATTTATCAAACCCCCACCGGGGATTTAACACATCACTGGCAACCCTGCAACTGAACTGAAGAACAGGAAACCCTGGCAACATCTGGCAACCCTGTGACTCATCAGAAGAGGAGGAAACCCTGGCAACATCTGGCAACCTTGTGACTGAACGGAAGAAGAGGAAACCCTGGCAACACCTGGCAACCCTGTGGCTGAACGGAGGAAGAGGAAACCCTGGCAGCATCTGGCAACCCTGTGACTCATCGAAAGAAGAGGAACCCCTGGCAACCTGTGACTTAACGGAAGAAGAGGAAACCCTGGCAACACCTGGCAACCCTGTGACTGAACGGAAGAAGAGGAAACCCTGACAACATCTGGCAACCCTGTGATTGAACGGAAGAAGAGGAAACCCTGGCAACCCGAGCGGAAGAGAACGCTCTGGAATGTCAGAGGCGGCAATTTTTACCGTTAACTCTCTTTTCCTCGCCCCCCTCCCTCGTAAAATTAATATGAAATATTTGTCCTCACAACTCCCTAATTGCGCAAGATTACAACGCTGCTGGGCTTCTAATTAATCTCCTTGAAAGATTAATAACAGGGTTTTTAAAAATTATTATTTATGCACTGTTGTGCTGTTTTCAAAGAAATAAAGAAATGTGATTTCTGGAGTGATTGAAAAGAAATGGCTCATCCGTAACTTTATACTTCACATTGAAGAGATGATCCATTAATTAAATTTTATATATATATATATATATATATATATATATATATATATATATATATATATATATATATATATATATATAAATAATACATGTAAAACACGAGGGAGTGTTTATATGATTCTTCTGCAGAATATAAAAATAAAAGTATTTTTTCCACAGCTAAATTGGATTTGTAGCTCACCAAACAGGACTTATGTTACTTTGTTTCAGAACATAAATATCACTTTGATCATTCAGTTAAATTAAATCTAATTTAAAGGGCTGATTCAGCTGAGATGTTTTAAGCGTATTAAACATTCTCTGCATAAATGAAATAAATGGATCCACTTTTTATGAAGTTCCTAATGTTTACATTGTGTAACAACGTGGTAATAACAGTGTTATAACAGTGTTATAACCTGTAAACGCGAGGCATGTGAACGTTTTAGAGCAATATAGTTATGTCACGTAAATATATTTTATATTGCAAAAATGTATTTTAGCATTTGAATATTTAATTTTGATTTTTTTTTTTAATGTACATTAATTGACATCTAAGTGTAATGATTGCGTTTATATGTATTTAATGTTAAACCAGCTAACATTAGAAATAAAATTAGAAATAAAATCCAAGCAGGTCAGCTGGCGGTTTTTGCTAAATTGTTAGCGCTGTATAAAAACGCATACATGCCCAGTGGTTAAGCAGTGTCTGCCTCTGCAGCTACAGTGTAATTGCATAGGTGTTATGGCACTTAACATAAAGTGGGATCAAATTGGCAGATGTGACTGTAAGGGGGGGGGGGGGTGGGGGGACGTGGGGGGTGGGGGGGGGGGAGTTTAAGTGACAGCGGAGATGCGTGACAGATTGCTAATATGGGGAGATAATGAGGGATGAACATCGGCAGCTGGTGAGGAGAGGAATCCGTTTTTATAAACGTGCGTACGAGCACTAGTCTGACTCCATTTAACACATGGGGGAGATTCTCTTCTCTTCAGAGTCCCCGTTCACTTCTATCGGCCACTTCTGCCAGGTCCTCTGTAAGGTAAAGTCTCCATCAGTCCCTCTGTTCTCAGTGAAACCTGGATTAGACTGTGTGCCCTGTGCACATGAGGTTTCTCCAGCCATCAGCAAGCGATTTGCAGCTGAAATTACATTAGAAATTAAATATAGCTTTGCTGGGCGACGTGAACTGTGTGTTTGTCATTTGTGAAGGATTTTGTGAATGCTTTCAGAAAGCAAAAGGGGGGCGGGGCGGGGCAGGGTGGGGGGGGGGTGTTGTTGACCCACATTAATTATCTATGAAACCCCAACCTTTAGGCCAACAAGAGCACTATGAAAAGGGGAAACAGGGTCATCCTGAATCTTGTTACTCTACTCTTGTTCTAGAACACACCAACCGGCACTTTCTTCTCTCTACTACTGTTTCTAATTTCTTTACTCTACTCATACCTTGCCTCTTGACCTCTGGCATTTCCAGTGTTTGTCCAAAGGCCGGCAATGTAATGGTTCACTGTGGAGGTGACGATCACACCAAGGCTTCTACACCTCATAAACACATTAGAGCAGTCTGGACTAGGGTACCTTCGCCCCGCAGTTCTCTCCGAGTCCTGCAGGTCTGTGTGCTGGACTCAGTCCTGCCCCAAACCCAGCTTCCACAATTACACTCCTGAACTGTCATTCCTGCTGCGGACACGTTTTCCTTTTATGGTTTTATTTTATTTACCTCTTTTTTCACTAGTTTTTTTTGCGCGTGTGTATTTTAGGGTATATTAACCTCTGCCCCCCTCCGTCTCTTCTGAGAGCTGGCCGGGCGGCAGAACGGGGAGAGAAGGAGGCGCGATCAATCAGGCAAACTCTGGGCAGTAACGTCCGCCGAGCGCTCCATAACGCGCCAGATTAAACCCATCGCTCTCCGATATGAAAGCCGTCCGTCACGTGCATCGACGCGCGGCCCTGCGTCCCAGGCCCGTTAATTACGGGGGTCTGAACTCGGGGCCAAATGCTGAGTTGAAACGAGCCGAGGTGGGCGTGTTTTTAGGCGAGGTGGGCGTGTTTTTATGACGGACTGCCCTCCTCTGCCCCTCTGTGTTTTGGGGAAACACAAGGGGAAGAGCCTGTTTTAACCCTTTAAATTGTGAGGTCACAAATATGTGACTAGAATGTTCTTAACTTGAACGTTCCATTGCTGATGTCACAGTCACTACTTTCAGTAACTGAAAGCTCGAGTTCTAGAACACTGACTTAGAATGTTGGCAAAAAGAAAACAAAACATTCCAAAAAACCTCTTCAAAGGGCTAACCAGGCTTCTGCCTCTGAACGGTACTGCATCTCAGGCCTTCAGGTGTTTTTTCAAAGGGGGCTCTGACAGCACTCCCTGTTTGTGCAAGAGGGAGCTGAACATCGGCTCGCAGGAAGACTTTGTTCTGGTGAGTGTTAGACTGAGAGTGGAGGTGAGTCTGCATCAGAGAAGCTGTTCTTGCTAAAGCCTGGAGGCAGGACAGTGTTCCTCTCCGTACCGTCTACTCTGCGTTACAGAAGGAGTAGGAGACCAGGGTCTGGTTAGAAACCTGTCTACTCTGCGTTACAGAAGGACTGGGAGACCAGGGTCTGCTTAGAAACCTGTCTACTCTGCTTTACAGAAGGACTAGGAGACCAGGGTCTGGTTAGAAACCTGTCTACTCTGCATTAGAGAAGGACTGGGAGACCAGGGTCTGCTTAGAAAGCCATCTACTCTGCATTAGAGAAGGACTAGGAGACCAGGGTCTGCTTTGAACGCCATCTACTCTGCATTAGAGAAGGACTAGGAGACCAGGGAATGCTTAGAAAGCCATCTACTCTGTGTTAGAGAAGGAGTGGGAGACCAGGGTCTGCTTAGAAAGCTCTTTGCTATATGGAAAGTGAATACTTAAAGACTGGAATGAAATGTGCTTTTGAGGAAAGAGAAATCTCAAAATTTCTCTGTTATAACTTTAATGCCTGAAGGAAAATTAGTATTTTTAAATGAACCTCCAGCCAGCCCTGGTGAAACAGATTATACTTTATTCCCCAGTGCAACAGAAAAAAAAACACGGAGATGAGGTGAAATCTTTGGAAGTTGGCGCACTGTGGAGAGGTCTGACTGCCATGTTGTCCTGCATTTTGTGGCACGCTCCTCTTGCTGGATCTGAAGGGGGGTGGTGGGGGGGGTTGGAGCTCGGAGCTCAGATCTGTTCTGCAACCCGTGTCATGAAATGAAGTGTGTGGCGTGAAACGGGTGGGGGTGTTCCACCTGCTTATTTTCTCTGCTTTCCAAGTACGGAAGGCCGAACAGGTGAAAAATATGTGAAATTGACGTCTGTAATCATAGGTTGTCAACGTCGACTCATTCCATTCTCTTTTCCCCCCCACAAATAGCCGGGCTGGTATCTGAGTACGTCAGGGCTGGGTGAAACGTTATGATCATACACCTCCTTACTAATGTGACTACTATGAAGACCACAAAGACTGATCCATCTATCAGTCTGACTTTCTATATCTGTATGGGATGTAGGACATTGGCGATATTATTATTCAGGCTATTATGCACTTCAGATTGCAAACGCCAGCGCTGCTCATGTAGCCTGGGTGGGTTCTGAGTAGGTCTGAGCTTAATGAGATGTTGTGATCATAGATCTCCCTGCTTGTCTTCCATAATATTATTATTGTTGTTAAATGTGTCTTTTGATTTGATGTGCAGAAAATGCTGTGACACAGGCATTGAAGCTCTGTCTGTGAAGCAGTCTGTTTTTCTTTGGTCCGGTGTGCCAGTCTTTGGTCTGTTGGGCCCATCTTCCTCAGCCCATCCTGTAGCCCGAGCCCTGTCGTATCTTTGGGAGATAAGAACGGGCCTTCGGAACAGACCTCATTTACACCCCTCTCCGGTTTATAGCACCATTTTAAACTCAGGGCAGTGTCTGTGACACCAGCTGCTTCCGTTTTACAATGTAGTCATTTGGAAAATACTTCCACTCAAAGCCACTTATCACAGTAGACAAACCACCACTAGTGCTAGAGAGAGAGGTACAATCAGTTCAGTGCTGTGGTTGAGTTGCCAACCAAAAATAAAATAAAGCAAAACATTTTTTTTTTAGCCCTGCGATGAACTGGTGAACTGTCTAGTGTGTATTCCTGCCTCTTATCCAGTGCATGCTGGAATAGGCTCCAGCACCTCCCTGCAACCCTGACCAGGAATAAGCGGGTCTAGATAATGGATGGATGGATGGAAAACGTTTTTTAAAGGCCTACAGAGGCTGCTGAGTGGCTCATTCGGTTAAGGCATCGCAATGTGTTGCATCCCGCGGACTGTGCCTTTTCCAGCAGTGGCCTGTACCTCCATTAGGTAAAGAGTACTGGAGGGTTCAGTCGGTTAGGGGTTCACGTTTCATTGCTCTCTAGCGAACCCTTGCTGACGGGTGAACAGAAGCTGGCTGGTGACACATCCCCTGTTTAGGAGGAGAATCGTGGAATGGCTACACTCCCCCAAAATCAGCTCTAGGGTGCATGAACATGGCTCTGTGTTTGCAGATGCTTTGACATTCCAAATTAGGGTGGAAATTGAATATGTACAGCCCCACATTTGAAAAAAAAAAAACCTCTAAAAAAGTTGGTTCCCCCATTACAGTGTGTTTGTACATTTACAGCTGTTTGTTTTAGCGTTGGCAGGGTTAGACATAAGGTAGGCTCATCAGAGACTAATACCTGCTGGCTTTCTGTGGTTTTACGCTGTATTTGTTTCAGGTTTTGAATGCTGATTGAAATGACAGTTGAGAGAAGAGAGAGCGAAAGAGAGAGAGAGAGTAGATAGTCATGCCCATTACTGTGTGCCCAGTGCGGGTTATAGGCCAGCCTGGATCAATGTTAAATCTTCACGTCAATCTCAGGTTTCTTTGCCTGAGTGAATTTTTAGAAGTGATCTATTTATGTATCTCACAATGATCTGAAAATAAAGCATGACAGGGAGGATATCCGTTTGCTTATCCAGGCTGGCATTTAGTCCATCAAAAACATGCACATTCGATTTTATTTGTCCAATACTATAGAGACTGTTAAAAACATTTTGACACTAGAGTAAATTGGTAAAACATGGAGCGATTTTGGAGACACGCTATTCTCAAAGGTTCAATTCGCTACTTCTTTTTTTTGATGTTGTTGTTTGTTTCTCCTTTCTTCACCTGAAGCGCTGAATGTTTTCCTATATCATATAGTGCACATGCAGGAGTCTGTCGTGATGGTTTTACGAGGCTTCAGAAAAAAATATGTTAGAAGTCTATATCTTGGCTCTTGGTCGTACCGTACCATAGTTTAGAGGCGGCCTTTTCTGTCGGTCAGTGCTCACCTTGCGTGGAAAAGGCCGTTATTTTTCCTACCCCGCCTGAGCTCGCCTGCCACCTCCAGCTGTCACGTGCATAAACAATGGGCGGGAGGCGGGAGTAGAGCCGATGAATAGAAAAGATTCTGAAGAGCCTTCCTAAGACTCGTCATGATGTCATCTGCATTTGACAACATCTCTCCGCTCCTCTCTCTCCCTACATTCCTTAATCCAGTCTTCCCTTGTTTGGTGCAGCTGTTACCTACCGTGAAAACAAACATTTTTACCTAATAACGAATGAACATTATTTGTAGAGCTATTGAGGGGATAGCATACATACTAGCCTACATCCTAAAGAAAGCGCATAATAATATGCGTTTGATTTATTCGTTGCTTAACGGATCTCCAGATTTTGCCGACTGTTGTACAGGACATTGTGTACCAATGTCAGTTATTGACGTGGATGCATAAGGCGCGTTTCATATCGATATGCAGGTGATGTCAACATTTAGAGAAAATGGTTTAGAATACAAAATGTATGGTTGAATAGGTTGGGAATTGCTATTAAAAATAATCTTCCTGCCTGTAGGCTATTTCTAGTTTTAACTGCCTTTTGATGTAATGAGGACAACACCTAAAGAAAACGAAGGATGGAAGAAATGAAGATTTGAAGGGCGTTTTACATTCGTTTATCCGTCCTTACTATTCCCTCCAGTCTGCTTTCAAGCTCGCGGGTTTTCTGTAAGCAGTTCCCATTCTTTTCACTCTACACGCTGGCAGCAGAGAAAGAAAAACGACGAAAAAATTGTAATTCACACACACAAAAAAAAAAAAAAAAAACTGAAGAGAGAAACCCCAAGCAGCTTTACAAATGAGTGACAAAACCAGCGTCCATTCACACTCCCCTCTTCAGCACGAGTTTATTAACAGCCGGCCTCCCCTCGGTTATTGCTGTCGGCAACATGTGGGGGCATCACTATAGCAACCAGTGGATGTGACATGTGGTTCAGACAGGGACTCTGCTGGGGCTGCCGGATAAAAGGAGGAGCTCAGACCTCTATGTAGTCGTGAGAGAGGGAAAAAATCCAGCTCTCCGTGTCACTGGCACATGAATGTTCGAGGGACTCGCTTGGCCCGCTGCGCGTCTCTCTCTCTCTCTCTCTCTGCCTCTCGCGCTCTCTCTCTCTCTCTTTTGCTAGAAGACCAGCCTGGGAAAACGGGGCGCGCGCACCATTTTTTCCTCTTCCTCCGGTTGATGCCTTCGCGAATGGGAGGACGGACGGGCAGCCTTCGTTACCACCGAATTAGCCGAGAGGACTGTTTTAACTTTTTTTGTTTGTTTAAAGGAAAGACCTCCGATATAGCTGAGATGTTACGAGCGCTTTTGCAGCGGCAGCCGATATCGCTTTGCCCGCGGTACGTGGTCGTGACTGGAATAGCCTGGATAGCTTTCGGAATTTCGCAACGGATAAAAAAAACCTCCCTGCTCACAATGGATTTAGGTAAATATGTTTCAATGTCCAGTTTAATTTCCGTGCGTTATTTGTGCGGCTGTGGCTTTAAGGGATGCCGAGCATCTAGGAGATTACCGGACCTTGGACACAGATGCGCTCTCTCAAAATTCTCACCATAAAATAGGATTAGACTGCACTGTGATCGTTTAGTCCCCACCTGAAGTGCTTGCGCTCTTTAGCCTAATTAATAATGGTATGAACTGTAATGTTGCATGTAATGCAGTTAGCACTCTTTTCGTAGATGTTGGATATTTCATGTGACCCCCCCCCCCCCCCCCCCCCCAGGAAGCCCTCCTGGAGTGCAATCCAGCGCTCTTGTTTGTGACTCGTGAACAGATTTGTTTACTTTGGACGCGTTTAATGCCTGTAAATGTGACTGTTAAAATTCGTATAGCAGGCAGAAACAGAGTGGAAGATTTCTGTTGGGTTACATTTGTTAGATAATTGATATAATCGATTCGGTTGTGGACATAGCCTACCAATTAGCGATATTGTGCATATCTCTGTATTTTAAATTATTTGTGCCTTTGTAAAGTAATCCGCCTCTCAATGCTTTTTTGCTATGGAAAATGCAATTAAGAACAAGTTCTCCACATGCGTATCAGAGATGCTGCTCGGTCTGAAGTTTGTATTTGAAAGGGTTTTTTTTTTGGTAGCGGATCAACGGCACACTGAGTCGTTGGCTGCCTATTATTTCGTGATCGCATCATTTGACTGAAGGATTGTTTGCAAGGTAGCCTACTAAGTGTACTTTTTAAAAACAAACAAAAAAAGGTTGAGTGAGTGTGTTTCAAGTGCTACATTTTACAATAGTATGCTGTGCAATTCTTAAAGCATGTCATTATTATTATTATTATTAGAAGTAGTAGTAGCCTAGTAGTAGTAGTTCCCTACTATTACTTTTTGATACTGCTTATTTTCACCAAATTTATGGTCCTGGAAGATACTTTATGTTCTGTTACAGGCCTTCCAAGCATTCTAATAGGTGCCATACCTTAATATTGGTATTGTGATGTTTTATTATATTTGAATAAATATCGTATACCTCTATCATTGAAAAGAGAATAAAAATGTGGGTTTCGCGTAATGATTTAAAGTAATTTTATTTCCAGTATCCATTTAAAAGCAGTGTGATTGAAGACTAGATTAAATAGGCTACTACAAAAATAAAAATACACGGTCGTCACTCTCTCAGTTGAATATTATGCCTGTCTGTTCCCGCATAATTACAAACAGTGACCGGGGAAGCATTCCTTTATTTTTTCAACAATACCATTCAGCAAAGGATATTTTAGTATTTAACTAAAATGTATGTATGGCTAAAGTTCATTGTTAATATCGGTTTTAAAACTATCCGTTCGCGTGCATACAAATTGCAAGATGGTTTCTATTGACAGATATGTCATTGCCATGTTTTTATTTTTATTTTTGATAATCTGAACCACCCTTTACCGCGTAGATGAGTTCTGTTTTGGCATAAATAACCCACATGTTTAAATTCATGATATGCCTACGTTTTTACGACATAAAGATAATGTGTATGTCTGCCCGACTGGTATCCACTAATTCATCACCGTCTGGATGCAGCTCGAGACTGAAGGCTCTGCCATTTGTAAAGGTCCGTTAAGATTTAAGAGCTGAAAATCGGTTAGTGTATCTATGGATACTTGAGTGTGCACGTGCGTGTGGCGGTTTTTTATATACACATTATAAATAAGGGGGTCGTGCAGGGAACGCGTTGTGATGCTTGTGGTCTGAAGATAGACAGTCATCCTGCGAGTAAATGACAAGGCCGCGTTCCTTCTGACCTTTGGTAATAATTTGACTGAGGCAGAGGTATAGAGATCCGTCTGTCCGCACTTTTTTCATTGTGTGGATTTCGCTAATTCCTGCTGCCCTCTCCGTGAGAGACTACGTGCCACCCGACCCCACTCCACCCCACCCCTCTGCCTCGATTCATTTCCAACATTAGAAAATAAACAAACAACGCCCAGAACCTTAAGCCTGATTTTTTTTTCTTCTAATAACAAATTGCCTTTCTGTCTTAGAAGACGAGTCGGTTGTGGCATGCTTTCATTTCGTTTGTGCGCTCTCTGTGATGCTTATAAACAGTGAATACAATTAAAATAAAAACGGATTATGTCCTGCTCTCAGGTACGAGTGGATTAATCTGTTCATTAAGCTTATGCATTTCATTTAATTTATGCATCAAGTCATTTTTTGTATTTCTCTAGACTGGAAAAAAATGCATTGGGAAACATCGGGAATGTATTTGGGAGTAATATCATTTAGAATTTGCTTTTCGCATTTCACTAAAAACCAAACTGTAATTTAACATGGATGATAATTTAGTGTAATTGAGAAAAATGTGCTTTTAAACATCTTTCATTTGTGTATGTTTTTCGGTTGGAAATAGGAATGGATAAGACATTTAAAGGAAATAATTTCAAAATCCAAATATATTCCTCTTAAGATGAACTCTGGGCATTCTTAAAACATTTAGAAGAGAGTTTATGAATATTTAATACATATAGTTTATGTATTCTCTTACAAAAATACTGTAAATGAAAGCATTTTAAAATGGTGCTTGAGGTAATTTTTCTCAGTTGCTCAATATTCTTATATTATGTAGGCTATACTTAGTCACCTCTGATAAGGGCATAAACAGTATTAATAAATAATAAATGACAGTTTTTATTAACATAAATATATAGTTGCTTCTGCTGTACGGTGGAGGAATTGCCTTTGGTTGTTTTGTTATTGCTGCTTTTAAGTGCAAAGATTAAAAAAAAGAGCTGGGTTGTATGGCGACTGGATTGTGTTTGTGCCTTTTTGAGGGTTCTTTGAGGAGAAGCCGTGTGCGATGTCGAATTTGACTACACGCAGCGTAAATTTGCAAGTACAATTTCTTCCGGACAGATGGATAATAGACGTCTAGAATAAAAGGGACTTCTCCACTTGATCTGTGAGACAATACTTTTTGTTTGACTTTTTTTTTTTATTGTTGCTGCTGCTAAGATGACTGAAAAGGACATTGTGTTTATAAATGATTATGCCTGCTGTGGTCGGTGCATGGCTTCTCTTAAAAACCTGAGTGTATGAAGAACTAAGAAAATTTTCAAATGGAAGTTTTGTTGGTTGTGAATCGTTTATATAATTTTTCTTCTGCCATCGGAAGCAAGGAGCTAAACATAATTTTGTTTGTCCATTTTTTCTGTGGCTTTCAAACACAGCTATGAATCGAAGAGAAGCAGTTTCACAGTCTGAGAATCATAGCTGTGCATGTAATGTATATAATTCAACTAAGCAGGCAGTGATTGTGTGTGCGTAGAAGCCCCCCCCCCCCCCCGCTGTACTCACAGTGAAACGTTACTTAGTTAGTTTAGTCTTTATTATCCCCATGGGGTAATATGCGCTGCAGTACAGTGTACAGTAAATGACAATAAATAACAATAAATAAATACCCACAAAAGCAGATAAACATTAAAAAAACTTTTAAAAAAAATAAAAAAAAATAACTATAACTTCTACATTCTCATCCTTTTAAAAAGGTCTTGTAGGGTGATGTTTATGTCTTTAGTGTTATGTGTGCTGAAGCCGATGCTGGGTTGCCATTTTCGCATTTACATCAAATCCTCCTATTTGGTGCTGCATCGCACGTCTTTTAGTTTTCACCCTTCGTATGGGTAATGGCAACCCTCTCTGGCTCTCTAGCCAAAAAGGGGCCTCTCCTAATGCAGACCCTGCGTGGTTCCAGCTCCGGCTGATTGGCTCGGCTGTTCATTATACATAAAGCAACGGGCCGTGATCAGTGGAATTATGTAGTGCTTGTATGTATGCATTTCTGAGCAACTCTTTGATGTGCTGTGGTATGTTGGAACACTGGAAACCTCTCGTTTTGTTGGCTGTTTCTTTTTGATAAGAGTCTAATTCTGAACCTGAGGAGATACAGCTGTGCTTGTGCTATTATTGTTGCTGTTGTTATTATTATTATTATTATTATTATTGTTGTTGTTGTTGTTATTATTGTATACACTTGTTGGCTTGCCACATCCTCATTTCCCTAAGGCCTATTCCATGTAATTTGAGAGAGAGCAACTTGCTTATTCATAGATGGACAGGCTATTTTCTTTAAAATTATTTCCTTTGGAAAGACGTCCCTGTGGGTACCTGTTCTGTGGGTACATGCTCAGGGTGCACCTGACCTGTAGGTACCTGCTCTGTGTGTACCTGATCTGTCGGTACCTGTTCTGTTTGTACCTGTTCTGTTTGTACCTGTTCTGTGGGTACCTGTTCTGTAGTTAATCTGTAGTAGTGACGGCCATTTTAATTAATATTAGCACTCCTTAACTTCTTGAATGCAGCTGCTGTGTTGTCGGTAATGTGGGCGAAGGCCGGTTACGTTGGTCATGAGCAGCTGAAGCAAACAAACATGACTCTAATGGAACAAACGTGTGTTCAGGATCATCTACAGTGCATCTACAGACTGGAGCATATTTTCCTGCTAAATCTCGCCAGCAACATCCAAGTAGCTGACCATACAACAGAACAGGAATGCAAAAAGTGGGACATATATAAATTGAAATATTGTTAGACCCTTTCTTGCATGGAAAAGAATGGTTTTAGAGTGCAGTGTGAATTACTGAAAGTGTAAATTTAGTGTAGTATTCAGACAGCGATAGATAGCAGTCCATGGACTTAATAGGGATTACCTCAGCAGTGTAGTAAGCCTTCTGAAGCTTATCTTAGTCTTTACCTGCTAGGCCTGTGAGTCCAAAGTAGGTTACCCATAATGCTGTGTTAATTATTAAAGAAATTTAAGTGTTGATTCACGCACAAGATAAAGATTCATACTTATTACTTACCCAATTTATAAGACTTAATTAATGCAATTTCATTTTTATGTGAAGTGTGTCATTTCTAAACGAGTTCTAGAGGTTTGGTATGGTGTGTCATAGATATTCAATTGGCACGTCAACGCACGTCTGATTGGACAAAATGTTTATGCCACTTTACACAAGAGATATGATTTCCTAATGACCAATACCAAATCCTCCTGTAGGGGGCAGAATAATTACTTTGTTGCTTTAAGGAAAAAATTACACATTTTAACTGTTAGCTGAATAAAGTAGGCGCAATATTACAGTATTTTTTATTTGATTGTTTATGTATATATATTAAAATTATTTTGATAACACATTATTTTGAATTGATTTAAGTGAAAGTCTCTGAAAAATCAGTAATTTTATGCTGGATGTGGAATGTTGTGTTTCTTGTTCTTTATTTGTAATAGTTGTAAATTAAATATTGAAATTGATGTTCTCTCCGGAAATAGGGCATTCACGGCATGCAAGATTGATTTGATTTTACTCCCGAGATTTTAAAACATTTGAGAGCTTAGAAATACCAGGCTGCATCCGTATAGTTTTACGATATCAAGCTTTAGAATTTCAAAGCGCTCATGTCGTAGCATTGTTGCGCAATGCTGGTATGTTTGTTCAGACTGTTTAAATACGTAGTTTCAGGTGTTGATATCGTGTTGTGTTTTAGAAGGACAGGACACGAACATGTGCTGTTTTAAGTCATTTTTGGGAAAAAGTGTCAGACCTGTAGCTCTCAAATCCTGGAAAGTCACCTTACCTGACCCCGCCGCCCTTTATTCATTTTCAAACAGCTTCCGTGTCGGCTTATCACCATGGATACGTGTGCAGTCTACAGCTGTTGCTCTTGGCCATGTGAAAAAATTCAGTTCAAATTAATGATTGGTCTGAAAACCTAGAGGTTGCTGGATCTCCAGGGCAGGGCAGCCCTGCTCTAGCTGTTTGAATGAGGTGTGCTCTGTTAGGGTTGGAGTGAAAACCTACAGCATGATGTATCTTCAGGAGCAGGTTTGGGCAGCCCTGCTCTAGCTGTTGAGTGAGGTGTGCTTTGTTAGGGTTGGAGTGAAAACCTACAGCATGATGTATCTTCAGGAGCAGGGTTGGGCAGCCCTGCTCTAGCCGAATGGTTAAGAGCAGAAGTTGGCATGAAATCCCGAAACGGATCAGCCCTCATTACACACTGCTGGGGAAGGGGAACCAGGTCCACCCCGGGACACTTTTGAATCCTTGATTCTCTGGGTCCTGGATGTGGGCCTAATCCTGCTGGCCGTGGACAAGGGAAGACAAATTAGGGATGGGCTTCTGCAGCTGTGACTAAGGATATTTGCTTTGGTGGTCTTTATTGGGCGAGGATAGAACTTCAGAGGACCCAGCGTGTGCCGACTGTGTCAGACAGGGTGGAGAAACACAGGCTGGTGAGCCGAATGTAGAGCACCAAATGACTGTTAGACCAGGCTGGCAAGCCGAATGCAGAGCATAAAATGACTGTTGGACCAGGCTGGCAAGCCGAATGCAGAGCATAAAATGACTGTTGGACCAGGCTGGCAAGCCAAATGCAGAGCATAAAAATGACTGTTGGACCAGTCTGGCGAGCCGAATGCAGAGCATAAAATGAGTGTTAGACCAGGCTGGCAAGCCAAATGCAGAGCATAAAAATGACTGTTGGACCAGTCTGGCGAGCCAAATGCAGAGCATAAAATGAGTGTTAGACCAGGCTGGCAAGCCAAATGCAGAGCATAAAAATGACTGTTGGACCAGTCTGGCGAGCCAAATGCAGAGCATAAAATGAGTGTTAGACCAGGCTGGCGAGCCGAATGCAGAGCATAAAATGACTGTTAGACCAGTCTGGCGAGCCGAATGCAGATCATAAAATGACTGTTAGACCAGGCTGGCAAGCCAAATGCAGAGCATAAAAATGACTGTTAGACCAGTCTGGCAAGCCGAATGGAGAGCATAAAATGAGTGTTGGACCAGGCTGGCGAGCCGAATGCAGAGCATAAAATGACTGTTAGACCAGTCTGGCGAGCCGAATCCAGATCATAAAATGACTGTTAGACCAGGCTGGCAAGCCAAATGCAGAGCATAAAAATGACTGTTAGACCAGTCTGGCAAGCCGAATGGAGAGCATAAAATGACTGTTAGACCAAGCTGGCGAGCCAAATACAGAGAATAAAAATCAGTTTGACTAGGCTGGCGAGCCAAATGCAGAGCTTAAAAATGACTGTTAGACCAGGCTGGTGAGCTGAAAGCAGAGAATCAAATAACTGTTAGACAAGGATAACAAATACACTCGTCTGGCATTCATAATGGTGGGGGGAGGGGGGCGGCAATTGGAAATTCATTTTTTTTTGTAACACTGCAAATAGGGTAGCAGAAAGAAAAGGAAAAAAAGATTGCTAATTATTCCCCTCTTGTGAAAAGCTCCAGAGGCGGCAGCAGAAGCATCATTTTTTTCCCTCTCCACCCCCCCCAATCCCCCAACACCTCCCTCCTACCTCTCCTCTCTTCTTTTGATTTCTTTGATAATTGTGCAGACGGGGGGGGGGGGGGGGGGGCGTTGGCCGTGGATGGATTGTAATTTGCAGGACTCGCCGTATCTATTCATTCTTACTGTCCTTTCTTTGTCGTTGCTAAGATGCCTTTATGATGTTTATAATGAGGGTGAATTATTGTGGCGTTGTTCGTTTTGGGGGGGGGGGTGTGGGCGGGGTGAGGTGCAGCTGGCTGGCTACCCTGCCGCACAGTAGGAGCACTGATCTGGGACCTGTTTTGTCTTCTGGCTCAAAATGGAGGCGGTTAGGACAGCAGCAAACTGATCCTAGATCAGCACTCCTGCGCTAGGGTGCTGCTTTATGAATACAAGGCCCTGATCTAGGGTCAGTTTTCCCTTACAGCTCAAAATGGAGGAGGTTAGAATAAGGTCAGGGGAAGCCTGATTCTAGAGCAGCGCTCCTGCTCTCCGTTTCTTTTTGATTACGGGCTCAGGTATAAATAAAGCTCCTCCCGCAGCATTACTGTAACATCCGCACGGTAACTGTAACATCAGTGTTACATTGACATGGTAACTGTAACATCAGTGTTACATTGACACGGTAACTGTAACATCAGTGTTACATTGACACGGTAACTGTAACATCAGTGTTACATTGACACGGTAACTGTAACATAAATGTTACATTGACACGGTAACTGTAACATCAATGTTACATTGACACGGTAACTGTAACATCAGTGTTACATTGACACGGTAACTGTAACATCAGTGTTACATTGACACGGTAACTGTAACATCAGTGTTACATTGACACGGTAACTGTAACATCAGTGTTACATTGACACGGTAACTGTAACATCAGTGTTACATTGACATGGTAACTGTAACATAAATGTTACATTGACACAGCAACTGTGCACATTAAGAACTGAAGAGTAGTGTTTATTTGAAATGCTATGAAAAACCTTTCTTGCTAGAAAAAACACCTGTGTTTATATTTGTGAAAAGATCACAAGAATTGTGCCTCCAGTAAGTAGCTCTTTCTGCGCTGTGTGTTTAAATTCGGGGAAAAATGACACACAAGTTCAGCAGCTTACCGAAACGATTCTGCAGCTCCAAAGGAACGGTCTCAACCGGGTGTATCTCTGTTGGAATTGTACAACCGTTCGAGCGCTCGCAGGAAACCTGTTTGGGGCGGCGGTCATAAAGCGGTTAGCCCTCTGTGCTGACGTGCACGCGCTCCTCCTCCTTGCCTTTGCAGAAAAGCATGCTGGACCAGATCCCCACCAAGTACAACCAGGCCGAGTCGACCAAGTTCCTCATCCTGACCGTGGTCTCCATCGTGTGCATCGTGGGCGTTCTGGTGGCCTCCACCGGGGTGTACTGCATGCGCCACCGCTCCCACCACAAGCTGAAGGAGAAGCTCACCCGATTGGGCACGGACACCGGCTCGGACGCCACGTCAACCTATCAGGTGAGAGGGACCCGCCCACCGCACCACTCCCCACGCCCTCTAAACTCTTATTGGGTAGGATTGGGAACTCTGGGCCCGGAGGGACGCAGTGTCTACCGGTTTGGCATGAGGCCTTCGGAAACAAATTGTGTGAACAGACTCTTTGGCAGATCGCCAACATCCAGAAGTGTTTCTTCACACAGAGAGTAGTCGCTGTGTGGAGCAGCCTGCCAGGTCATTCAGTAGAGGCAGAAACTCTGGGGATTTTGAAGACCAGGTTTGATATGGTGCTGGATACTATCTAGTCTGTAGGTAATCCGAGCGCTAGGTGCAATTTAGTGGGAGGAAAATGGCGAGCCCTCTAGGGCCAAATAGCCTGTTCTCATAGTTATGTTATGTTATGTTATATTTTATGTTATGTTATACTGTGTTATGTTTCATGTATTCTGTTTGAGATCCTCGCCTTGGTGGCACCGAATAGTTCATTGAAATGCTTTGTTGTTATTGTTGCTGATGTTGTTGTTGCTGTTGTAATTATGTGAATAATTATATGGATGTGAATAATTTTTTGTCTCATCTCAGTTGATGCACTTTATTGGTCTTGTGGGTGTAATAGAAATTTGTCCATTTTTCTTGGGATGTTAAAGTCCAGGCCTGCCTTAGTGAAGGGATCATTTCTATTGGTCAGTGACATGCTTATATGGGCTGAATGGTCTGTTCTTATCATTATATATTCTTATATTATTAAAACCGGTGGTGTATGCTTTAGATACTGTACATGAATATTATTCTGATATAGTGCAGATCAATGTTTTAGCATTGTTTTCAAAAGAGCTTGCATCTAAATTATCTTTTTTTACCATGCAGTTTAATAAAAGCACTGATATGTTACGGTGATTTATTAAGTGCACCTTTAACAGTTTTGTAAAAAGGTATTTAATTTCCAACAAATAGATTAGTCAGTTACTGTCTGGCTCTGCTTAATTAATGCTCTCGCAAAGACTGGGTGAGAGTGCTAATGAAAGTTTAATTAAATGTGTTCCTTTTACACCAGGAAATAGTTTCCCTGCCTGACCTTCTCCTCTATCCGTTTTACACAGAGAGAGCTGTTCGGGGGATATTGATTGTGTAATCAGTTCAGCTCTTCACTACAGAATTTTAAATTAAATGTGTTTTTTTTTTTTTGTAAGTGTGCCATTTCCATTTTCTGCATTTAGTTCACTGAATTACAAAATGGCTTCATTGTTTCATATTTTTTTATTTGTGTGTGTATGTGTGTGCGCGAGCAGTGTGCCTGTGTTTGTGTGAGTGTGTTATTATTCTTCTTATACGTATGCTAACTCATTTAAATATTTTCTTTAAAGTAAACCGGTATTGTTCTAAATGATCTGAAGCATTTTCTACATAAGAACTGGGAAACCTTTGAGCCGAGTGCAATCACAAGGAGCAGCTTGCTGTCTGACAACCGTAGAACAGGCACGCACAAGCACACACACACACACACGCACACACACACACACACACACACACGCACACACGTGCGCACGCACGCACGCACGCACGCACGCACGCACGCACACACACACGCATGCATGCACATGCACTTACACGCCACAGCCCAGTAACTTTTGTACCCCGCCACCCCATCTCGTCCTGCCCTGTCCCCCCCACCATACCCTGCCCCCCCGCCTTGTCCCACCCTGGTTATTTTATTATTATTATTATTATTATTATTATTATTATTATTATTATTATCCACCATGGAGGTTATGTAAGGACATCTGTCCATCCATTTGTCTGACAAATCCAGAAAAGTAAATGGCCAGATGGCTATGAAATGTTGCGTGTTCTTGTTCCTAAGAGGAAGAAACGTATTGATTTTGGTGACCCCATTCCTGTTGCGCCACCTTTCCTCTAGCGCCACCATCAGGCCAAACATGTCTCATTAAGTGATGCCTGGATTGCCAAGGTTGGATTGCTGTGCGCATTCATGTGAGGGGGGGACTGCAGTACCTCTGGCGGACGTCTGCTCTCTGCACTGAGTGCATTCTTCTAGTTATTACCGCTGTTGTCCAAATTTGCTATTGTCCCAGTATATGATCCAGAATATTCCATTAATTTTTTTACAGTCCCTATAGTGTTTGTTTCGGGGGTCTCTGAACTAGGCTCTGAGTGGGGGTTTGAGCTGAGCTGGCAGACTGGGGAGCCTGTTTTTATGGATGAATATGACCAGACAGCGCTGCGTGCTGTGTTTCGCCTGGTCCTGGGGTCCTTGTAAGGCCCCTGAGTTATTGCCGCGGCGGCAGCGGCTATGAGAGTTTAATAGCCGAGCGCGTCTCCGTGATTTTTTTACTATTTACAATTTCCCCTCCTCCGAGTCTGCTGGGACTCAGGCCTGTCTTCTTGGGCCGTTGTTAAAATTCGACAGATTGCCTCAGACGGGCGCTCGGTGTCTCCGTTCCGCGGCGTTATCGATATCGTCGGCACGCCGATGTTTTCGGCTGTGGGTGGAGAGAGAATGGAGAGAGGCGTTGTGGGTGGAGAGAGAAAGGAGAGAGGCGTTGTGGGTGGAGAGAGAAAGGAGAGAGGCGTTGTGGGTGGAGAGAGAAAGGAGAGAGGCGTCCTCTGCTCAGATAAAGCCAGGCGCCATCAATAGAGATGGGATTGCTGTTTTCAAACAATGAATCTTTTTTATATGTTTTTCTTTTGTTTTTTTTTTTTTTTACTTGAGGGAAATGACTGGCTTGGTAGATAAAGCATACGGAGAATGTAATCCGAATGGCAAGGTCCTTTTTCCATGGACCAAGGAGGAGAGCTGCTGATGTATTGAAATATATATATATTATATAAATGTATTTATTTAGGTAAAAGACAAGCGTACGTTCCGCTGTTAAATGTTTATAAATGTCATTTTCACTGTAGATAAAACGGATAGATTTCACTGTAGATACACTGTAGAAAAGGTACAGAATCCATGTGAAGAGATACCGTATGTCATATAAAGCATGATTAGTGTAAATAATGCAATTTACACCCTTTAAAATATCTCTGTTCATGACAAAGTATAAAAGTGAACGCGCTCCTTTACATCTACTATTAGACTTTGACCAAAAGACATATTTCTATATTAATCTTCCACTTGAATAACACGCTTCTCATCCAACTTTATAAATCATGAAGCACATATTCTGCATTAAATATCAGTAAAGGAATGATGTATGGAATGTACAGCGATGGACATTGATTGATCGTGTATATGAAGCATCAAGATGGCCATCTTCTTTGGTCTTGTGTGTTCCCAGAACACTATAAAATGTATTCTAACACCAGTGTAGGGTGCAGGGTGTTATGGCTGTTGAACGAACACATAGAGGAAGGCAATTATTTTTGTTTCTAAGTTGTTGGCATTTGCTCCTGTGAGATAAAGCGATTTACTGGACTGGAGACGGCACGATCACGTCCGCTCTGGGCCTGCTTCTCACCTCAGAGTAGAGCTTCTGTTTATGTGCAGTTGGAATTCCGCAGTGAAACCTTCACTGTTTTACTGATTTGTTGGTTGTGCTTCATACATTTTTGTATCTTAATCTATTGGCTTAAAATTGATTAACTCATATTTCATTGTTTTTGACATTGTGATAAAAAACATATATGGCATGAAATAGATACTGGTTGGTAAAGATTGTTTGCAATATTATACACAATAAAATTGTATTGAAGGACTGTACATGGACATACGTGCGTGTGGAAGATTAGATCTGAGGTTTGCTGTGTGTGGTGTTATTTTCTCCTCAGTGTTAAGTCACAGCAGTAAAACTGCTCAGTGCTGTGATGCGGGAGGTCTCACTTCCTTATATGGTCATCATTTCCAGGCCTTCTTTCTGTTACTGATTTAATGTGTGCACTGTATGCTCAAAACTGCGTAGTGTTCTTCACAACCATGTGGGTGTGTGTGTGCGCGTGCGCGCGTGTGTTTGTGTACACGGGTGTGTGTGTGCGTGCGTGTGTGTGTGTACACGGGTGTGTGCGTGCGTGCGTGTGTGTGTGTGTGTGTGTGTACACGGGTGTGTGCGTGCGTGTGTGTGTGTGTGTGTGTACACGGGTGTGTGCGTGCATGTGTGTGTGTATACACGGGCGTGTGCGTGCATGTGTGTGTGTGTGTGTACACGGGTGTGTGCGTGCATGTGTGTGTGTGTGTGTACACGGGTGTGTGCGTGCATGTGTGTGTGTGTACATGGGTGTGTGTCTGTTCCCCACAGCTTTTTCCGCTGCATGTTTTAATGGCTGCTAAATCTGTGGATGTAAATGCGAATGTCCTGTTGGGAAAACAGTGTGTCCTGTAGTGCTCCAGTAAAATGCACAGTAAAACACAGTGAGGCACATTCTACACAAACTGTGTTTATGTACAGGAAGCATGCAAATGTACTCGTTCTATCAAAGTAAATTTAACAGCAGCCATTTTTTGCTGTGTGTTAGCGGTAGTTGTTTTTTTGCTGTGTTCATAGCAGTAGTGGTTTATGCGCTCTGTGTCGCCCCCTGCAGGAGCTGTGTCGCCAGCGCATGGCGGTGCGGACGGCGGAGAGGGCGGAGCCTGTGCCCATGCACTCATCCCGCATTAACAGCGTCTCCTCCCAGTTCAGCGACGGGCCGCTCCCCAGCCCCTCGGTCCGGAGCAGCACCTCCTCCTGGAGCGAGGAGCCCGCCCACTCCAACATGGACATCTCCACCGGTCACATGATCCTGGTACACAGCCCCGCCTGCAGAGACACCCGCCAATCAGCTCACCCACCAATCAGCTCAAACACCGCCATTCAACTCACCCGCCAATCAGCTCAGTCACCTGCCTTCAACTCACCCGCCAATCAGCTCAAACACCCGCCAATCAACTCATCTGCCAGTCAACTCTAGCACCCACCTTCAACTCATTGCTCTCTCTCTGTCTCGTCTCTCTCTCTCTGTCTGTTTGTCCGTCTCTCTCTATTTCGCTGTCTCTCCCTCTCTCTCTGCATCTCTCTCTCTGTGTTTCTCTATTCCCACCTAATACTGAGCAACTCCCTCACTCATTCTTTTTATCACATCTCTCTTATCTCTCTATCCCTTTCTCTTATCTCTCTATCTCTCCTTCTTTCTTCATTTCTCCTTCTCTCCATCTGTTTCTTGTGTGTCACAGCTCTCTCATCCATCTCTCCTCCACCCTTCAATCCATTTGACTCTCTGTTCCTGTTACACCTCTCTGTCATTCCCTCTCTGCTTCCAGGAGTCAGACCTGTCTGTCACAGTCTGTCTGTTTTCCGAGCATTACACTTCTCTCAGTCACTCTCTCTCTCTCTCTCTCTCTCTCTCAGTCAGTCTCTCTCTCTCTCTCTGAGTTATCCTCTTTGACAGTGTGTAGCGCAGTGTTTCCTTCTGTGACTGTCATGTACCCATCGCACACACCCCCCACTCTCACATTCTGTGGCCACTGTCTTCCTTAACTCTTTAAGGTGTGAGGTCACAAATATGTGATTAGAACGTTCTTAACTGAACATTCTAATGCTGATGTCACAGTCACTACTGGTAACTGAGAGCAGCGGAGTTCTAGAACACTGACGTAGAATTTTGAAATAAACATACTCTGCAAAGGGTTAAGCCAGAGGAACAATGTGGCATGTATTGACCTTTCTATGATGAAATACCCCCCACCTTTCTTTTTGTTGTCAGTTGATAATTTCACATTTATTCTGTTGGGGTTTTTGGAACTGTCTGACTTTACAGTGTGACAAGCCACATGAAAAATCATCTGCTACTTTCTCCCCCTCTTATTTTATTAAACCGGAGACAAGCTTAAGGGTAAAAAATATATGAAGTGTTTTTGAGACCTTGGTTATGCAGTATTGAGCTCCTAGTTTTTTGGAAAAAGAAGGAATTCTGTAAGGAAAGGGATGAAGGCACATTAAGTCAGTTGTTTTACACTGTAATACTGCTGTTGGGTCAGAGGCGGATACCTCTGCTCCTGGAGAGCCAGTGTGTATGCACTTTTTTTTTGTAACATGTTACCCTGGGGCAATTAGCCAATGAGATGTATGTGCTTCGGTACTGGCACTGGCTCGCTCGTACAGTCAGACCACAGCAGGACACTCCATGGGGGGAAGCAAAGACAGTCTTCATCTTCATCAGCTTCAATGTAACAAAACTCTCATCTCACATAAATTATTGGGTTAAATACATAATGTAGACCAGAAGTTGGCATGACGTGCAGAAAGAGATATGGCCATTTCCCCAGTCCTGTAATAGACTGCTATAATAACCCATTTGTGGGTTAATGATGAGTTATATCTGGGTTGGTGTAATGTTTTTTTTATTTTATTTTATTTATTTTTTTAAAACACTCTGCTGGCTTTCTTCCGCCACAGATGTGCGTGCTTTGATGTATCCCAAAGCAAAGTTCAAAGATTACATCGCAAGACAACCAGAAGAAAAAAAACCAACAGCTCGCTTGTTTCTCGAGCCAAATCTCAATGTAATTCTGTCGATTTTTTTTTTTCTCTCGAAGCCAAATCCCACGAGCCAGGCTGGTTCACACATCGCGTGCCAACAGCATTAGCGATAACGCTCCGCTGTTGTCCTCGGGCTTAGCGCGCTGGTGGATGCTGGCTCGCGCCCCGGCCGTCGACCGCTTTTGAGCGGGATTGTGAGTGCGGGAGCTCGCGTTATGGTAGGCAGGCGTTCATCCTTTAAAGCGAGACTCCCACATAATGAACGAGGTTCATGAAGGGAAAAAAATTGAAAATAAGAAAAATTCTCCGATATAAAGACTGAGTTTCTGGAGGTGACGTTTTCACCCATTGAGTAAGAAAGCAGGGTGTTGAGTCCGTACTACTACACTGGTAAATGGAAATCCCGACCGAGCAGCAATAGCCAAGTTGGCGCTACTGTAACCTAAATCATGCGATGTTCGTACGAAGTCTCTCTTCCTGTGTCGAAATCGTTCACCTCTTCCCCTGGCTTTACATTCTGAGTATTTAAATGCTATATCAGGACACTCCGTCTCGTGATGGTAAAAAAAATCGTATGTTTTACCAATAGTTTATGTTTATTATCAGTTATACAGCGATGGCGATGATACGTGCTTAAATTTTATATGCATTTGTTGTTGAGAACAAAAACAAGCCAGGAAAGGGATTGTAAATTATCTGATCGGTGCACAGCTGGTAATTTCCTTCTCCCCGTAACTCGGCCATCCTAATAACATTTGTTACTTCGTTGTTTCCGTTCAAAAAAACAAAAAGCCTTCCGTTTCTAGCTGATAACACATGCGTTATATTACCGTTTCAGAACCATGGACAGCATGGCCAGAACCCACAAATTCATTAAATGAACACAATGCTAAATGAATCCAATATCATAAACGTTATCTGCTTGTCTTCTCGTTTATAATAAACAAGTACGTTATTTTACGCTATTATATACGAATTGCATTTTTTTCTTGTATTTTATTTGACATTTATTTAACCACGTGTGTCAACTGAGAACTGAATTCTCTTTGCGGTCTGTTTTTACAACCTGGGGATTCAGAGTGGCTAGATGCAAGAAGCTGAATGTGGGAAGGGTGATTTAGATGACCAGAGTTGTTAGACTGGTTCTTGTGGGAATTGGACCCAGATATCAGGGTTAACACCTGTACTCTTTGCAAAAAGTGTATTTAATGAGCAGTTAGGACGTTAGACTCTCTCCCATTGCGTGGATATATATGACTGTATGTATGGAAGGGTGGACATTTGAGGCATTGAACATGGAGTCCACACTTCTTGACAACCGTATTTCATACAGTTGTTACTCGAGGTTCAGGTTTTGCTCTAGAACTTTAGCCCCCTTGCAAGAGAAACAGCCGTGGATGCATTGCAGCCAGAATCACGATGGAAATTGCTTCCAAAATGAACAGATGAAAACTCTGAGAATGCGCTTATCTGTTAATGTTGAAACCAGCCAAGGGATAGCACAGCCAAACCTGGGGGAAGAGATTACATTTATTTGGTGAGGGGACATAGCTGAACAGTCAGTGCAGCTGTAATGGGGAGGTTGAGGGGGGGGGAGTGGGAGGTCAAATTTCTTAACTGTATATTGGGGGTAACTCACAGCTATATACTATATAAAATTATTGAAAATAAAAATGTAAGTCTTTGAAGGGTAGGGCTTTTAGAATGTTTTTTTCCCCCAAAAAAATTCTAAGTCAGTGTTCTAGAACTCCACTGCACCCAGCAATACTTCTTACGTCCGCATTAGAATGTTCATTTCTCAGAACATTCTAATCACATTCTAATTTGTGACCTCTTGCGCCTCAACGGGATAATAATTCTGAGTGATAAGTGATTACTCCCAGGTAATAGCAGTAAGGGTTTCTCCATCCCCAGTCCCTGACCTGGCATGAAAAGAAAGAAATATCCAACGTTCTTATCTGTTTTAATGAATCGGCTTCAGACTCATTCTGCTTGTGTCAGAGTCTTAATTCCGCGTTCGGCCCTGCGTTGTGAATGGGCTCGCATTAAGAGGATTAACCTCGTGTCTGAATAAACCGCATTATCTTGTCTTTTGTGGCCAGGCGAGCGGGTGCAGATTATACTGCGCTGAGTCTGTGGAGATTAAGGTCCTCACCGGCTGCTGTGGGTTTGTATGAAACACAGACCCGGTGGTGCGTGGCATTCACCCCGCATACGTGTGAGCCAGATGAGAAGAGCAGTGCTGTTTAATTATTCCGATAGACTGCTGTCTTAAAGCTGTTTTTTTTTGTTGTTTTTTTGGGGGGGTGGGGGGGGGGGGGGGGGGGGGGGGGGGGGGGGGGTTAATCCTGTTGCCTCTTCATCAAGCTCTCCTGTAGTTGTTTTTTTTAAATCCAGACTATGTTTAGGCGAGTGTGGTGTGGAAAAAACTGTAGAAGTCATAACTCAGGAGGACCTTACCTCTTTTTATTTATTTATTTGGGCTTGTTCAGCTTTATTAGACAGTACAGTGAAGAGAGACAGGAAGAGCAGGGGAAGAGAGAGAGAGAGACGTGCGACAAAGGGTCGCGCGGTCGGGACTCGAACCGCCGACGTCGCGGCTCGCAATGAGCACGTGGTTAGCGCTCTACGGGCTACGCCACGATACACCCCCGGACCATGCTCTTTAACCTTGCGCCGTGTGCCGACCTGGAACCTCTTTTGAGTACGGCAGGCCTCCAAAATGGCACCCCTCACACGTCCCGCGCCCTGATGTGTCCTTGTCTTCTGTCGCACAGTGTCCTTTTTTATTTTACTGAGCACCTTCAGCAGCTTTAACCTGGGGGGGGGGGGGGTTGGAGGAGGGGGGGGGGATTAGTAAGTGTTTGCCTGATACGGAGAGTTCTCAGCACCTCCTGATTGGATTGCCATAATCCCTTTACTCATTACAAAACCCCATTACTTTGGAATTAGCGAAGGGGTGGGGGGAGGGGGGCAGGGGGGAGGATGAGGTGGTAAGGTGGTGCAGTTTGGGGTGGGGGGGTTTATAGACCAGAATGAAGCCACAGTTACGTAAGCTCTCTCCCCCCCCCCCCCCCCCCAACCCCATCACTGAATGTCACGGATCATTGGGAGTCATGGATCGTTCTCGGCCTACAAAAAATACTTATTTCTTTTATTGAGCCAATTTTGGGATATTCAGGGACGGCGTGTAATTTAATAAGTGTTCGTTTGCTGGCTGCTAATCCACGGCGAGGATTAAGGCTGCAGATTGTAGTACGTGCGCTGAAAGCACCCGAGCCTTCGGTACGAGGAGCCCCCCCCTCCACCTCAGCCTGAGATCCCTGCTCTGGGACTGGAGTTTGAGATCCCTGCTCTGGGACTGGAGTTTGAGATCCCTGCTCTGGGACTGGAGTTAGAGATCCCTGCTCTAGGACTGGAGTTAGAGATCCCTGCTCTAGGACTGGAGTTAGAGATCCCTGCTCTAGGACTGGAGTTTGAGATCCCTGCTCCAGGACTGGAGTTAGAGATCCTTGCTTCGGGACTGGAGTTTGAGTTCCCTGCTCTAGGACTGGAGTTTGAGATCCCTGCTCTAGGACTGGAGTTTGAGATCCCTGCTCTGGGGCTGGAGTTAGAGATCCCTGCTCTAGGACTGGAGTTTGAGATCCCTGCTCCAGGACTGGAGTTAGAGATCCGTGCTCCAGGACTGGAGTTAGAGAGCCCTGCTCCAGGGCTGGAGTTTGAGATCCTTCCTCCAGGACTGGAGTTAGAGATACCTGCTCCAGGGCTGGAGTTAGAGATCCCTGCTCTGGGACTGGAGTTTGAGTTCCCTGCTCTGGGACTGGAGTTTGAGATCCCTGCTCCAGGACTGGAGTTAGAGATCCCGGCTCCGGGACTAGAGTTTGAGATCCCTGCACCAGGACTGGAGTTTGAGATCCCTGCTCTGGGACTGGAGTTAGAGATCCCTGCTCTGGGACTGGATTTAGAGATCCCTGCTCCAGGACTGGAGTTTGAGATCCCTGCTCTAGGACTGGAGTTTGAGATCCCTGCTCTGGGACTGGAGTTTGAGATCCCTGCTCTGGGGCTGGAGTTAGAGATCCCTGCTCTGGGACTGGAGTTTGAGATCCCTGCTCCAGGACTGGAGTTTGAGATCCCTGCCTTAGAGGGAGCCATTGGCTGGCCCATACGGTTATGTCCTGCCCAGCTCTCGGGCAGTAGTGTGGCTCTCTTTTTGCTGACCCCAGTAGAATAGGGTGGTCAGTGAGGGCTGAAACACAGGGTGGCCGGGGATAAACACCTATTTATAACCCGACACGCTGCAGGAGATGAGCAGCACTATTTTTAGATACTTATCTCAGGCCTGAAACCAGGAGCCATATTAATAAAGTGACTCAGAGTTGGCATGCTTATCTGGGATCAGGCAGCCCCCGTCCACATCCTGACCGTATCCATTTTGAAATAAGAAGCCAAACTGATCCTAGATCAGCTCTTATGCACTTTATGAAGGCAGCCCAGGCGTGCCTGGTGCAGGTTGTAGATTAGTGGCCCATGTGCCGCTGTTTTATCAGCTGTCTGCTGCTCCACACTTCCAGACGGTTGCAGCATTTCCAGTGTCTGTTTTATTTAATCCTGTAGGCCTTAAATCTGTGAAACACTGCCTGTTGGCTTTAATCCACATCTGCTAACTCTTTTATCACACTGATGTATAATGCAGCGCTGTGTTCTGCGTAAGAATATTCTGATTCTGCCTTAAAACCAAAGGCACAGGAGTCGGCGTTTCACTAACAACTCAAAACACACCCTCACTTCAGTGGCTTTATGCTTCATGGAAATATCTTTTTTTCTTCTTCTTTTTAAATCAGCAAAACTGGAGACACCGTGTTAGCAGTTCATTTACCTTTGTTATTTGCCTAATTATGTGTGAGGTAGTTGTTTTTTATTCAGATTTTTTTCTTTTTTCCTGGTACAGCATCTGTAATAGTTATTCTGATCCCACTTTTGTCCCGGTGAAAAGTATTTGATGTTATGCTTTTTAAGATGCATTCACTCCTGTATGTGCACACATCTTTATGCAGCAAAGTATATTACAATATATTGAAAATATATGGTAACAAATGTTCATATTAGGAAGCGCTCCACAGTTAAATGCCACAATAATTGCACTTTTGTTCAATAAGACATTGCTTCGGTTTATTCAGACATGGCCCAAATGGGATAAAAAGGGGAAATAACTGGTATAGTTTGCAGTTAATTTCTGTATGTTGTTCAGTACATTCCTCAGTGCAAATGACAAATTCCAACTAACATTTATTTCACAAAAAGTCTTGTTGTCAGTGGTAACACTTTCCATTATAACAATGTCAAAATCACCAACGTCAATATATTGGATGTCCATATGGGGGAGTGGCGGGGGTGGGGGGTGCGTGGGGGGGGTAGTGTCTGCGGCGTAAGGGAATGGTGATGCTGTAGCTCTCACTCCGGACGCCGTACCTGCGGACGCACCGATGCAGCCGCTGAGTTCTTAATCTCACCGCTGACGCCCCGGGAGGAACAGCTAGGGTATCGGTACGGCGGTGTGTTCCCCAAAATAAATCATCCTCTCCCCCCCCCCGTCCCCGAAAAGCAATGACTTCCAATTACGGTGTGTGAGGGAAGCCGGGGGGAGGCGGGGGCCCGCGCTGGGGGCCCCCCCAGACTGTGGTTACTCTTCAGGAGGAATGACAGTCTCATTAGCGCGCGTTAATCACTGCCACTTCTCCTTGCTGAATTATGAGTGCAGTACGCCAGGCTGTAATGGCCCCTGTGTGTTAAACTGCCTGTCCTTTCCCATGTAATGGCCCCAAATATGACTGCCTGCGCTCCGCTGTATCGCTAATTAGCTTATGTTTCGCGCAGAGCTAATTGATATACTGTAAATGAGCTTTTGTGGCCAGCCTTGTGCGGTTGGGCACCGCAAACGTGGTTTTTTCCTTGCGTATCAATTCAACACAGAGGCTTAACAAAGGGGATTCCATTTGCAACGGAGTACCTGAGAAAGCAGATAATGGCTTCAGTAGTTTCAGCATCAGTTTCATGTGATGTAGCACGTAGCCTGCATACATATGGACACAGGCACATGCACAGAGAGACGCACTCACACACCTATGCCACACACACACACATATGCACACACACGCACACACACACCTATGCGCACACACACACACATATGCACACACACACACACACACATTCTTTTGCCATTGAGATTGTTGTGTAAAACAGAGTGTAAGCATGCAGTCCTAGCTCCAGTATTCTCTGTCCGTACGGTGCTGAGCCCCAGCTGAGTCTCAGGAGCCTCTGTTGGTGTTTTTATTCTCCAGTCGTACATGGAGGACCACCTGAAGAACAAGAACCGGCTGGAGAAAGAGTGGGAGGCGCTGTGCGCGTACCAGGCCGAGCCCAACGCCTGCTCCGTCGCCCAGCGCGACGGCAACGCCAAGAAGAACCGCGCCAACGCCGCGCTCGTCTGTGAGTGTGTGTGTGTGTGTGTGTGTGTGTGTGAGAGTGTGAGTGTGTGTGTGAGTGTGTGTGTGTGTGTGTGTGAGTGAGTGTGTGTGTGAGTGTGTGTGTGTGTGTGAGAGAGAGTGTGTGTGTGTGAGTGTGTGTGTGTGTGTGTGTGAGTGAGTGTGTGTGTGAGTGTGTGAGTGTGAGGGAGTGTGTGTGTGAGTGAGTGAGTGAGTGAGTGAGTGAGTGAGTGAGTGAGTGAGTGAGTGAGTGAGTGAGTGAGTGAGTGAGTGAGTGAGTGAGTGAGTGAGTGAGTGAGTGTGTGTGTGTGTGTGTGTGTGTGTGTGTGTGAGTGCACCTGTGTGGTAATGTGTGGTATATGGATGCATAAAATGTCCATGTTGAGAAAACATAGGCTCACAGTGCAATCTATGATTTTGATATAGGGGTATGTAGTGTGTTTATCTGGTAGATGATGTGTGGTGTTGATAGGGCTATTTTGTGTGTTTATATGTTAGATAATGTATGTTGTTGATATAGAGGTATTTTTGTGTTAATATGTTAGATGATGTATGTTGTTGATATAGGTTCTGTTCTCTTTATTACTGCTTCAGATGATCACTCCAGGATAACCCTGAAGCCTGAGAACAACCAGGGAAACTCGGATTACATCAACGCCAGCCCAATCGTGAGTAACTGCATAGCAATGCTCTGAACTGCTTTTGCCTCTTATCCCTTTGAGGTGTGATGTCACCAAATAGGTGATGAGAGCTATTTGTGACATCATCAGCATTAGAATGTTCAGTTAAGAGCTTAACTTAACTGAACATTCTAATGCTGATGATGTCACAATCACCACTGGTAACTGAATGCAGCGGCGTTCCAGAACACTGACTTAGAATTTTGAAGAGAAAAAAAAACCCCTGCTCTTTCCTTGGGTTAATTTATACGCCATTCATCAGCCGGGACAGCCGAGCACACTTCACCAAAAGCCATGATTCTGTGAAGGAGGAGATTCATAATATGTTTCAAGGCAGTAATTATTCACAGAGCCAACGAGGGTGTTTTTCAAAGAGCCTGCTCAGCAGTAAATCCCCTGTGGAATCAAAGCCTGCTGGAGTGTACTGCCTTATTTTTCTCTGTGTGGCGTTTGCTGTGTGTTTACGATTCATCAGTAGAAAGCGAAGGGCCTGTGGAGACATGGCTCTGATTGGTCTTGAGCAGCGCGGGGCTGCTGTTCTGATTGGCTGCTGTTGTAGCTCTGCCAGTGGCTGTTTGTGTAGGTGATTGGTCAACACCAAAAACACACACACACACACATATGCACGCATGCATGATAAACACACACACGCACGCTCGCATGCCTGTAATGTAATGCACACACACACACCACCCAGACCCACTCCTCCAGGGTACCATAGGGACACACACTCACATGCACATACATAGACACACACAAAATATAACATTTTATTGATAACTTGCAAAACATTAGGGGGACCCAAGTGGGGGTCCTCAGTGCCCCCCCCCCCCCAATGCTTTCTGGCTGTTCTGCCCACAGATACAGGAAATGACACACAAGAAGTGCGCCAACTTACTTTCCGGCCAGGCCAAAACCGCCATGTAATTCAGAACGCCATGGCCATGGAAAAGTAGCTTAGTGTTCCCCTGTGTCCTGTGAGTGGCTCTGGGTTTAACCCTCTTCACCGTCTGCAGAGTGTACAATGCCATTGCCTTCACATCATAACAAGCGCATGGCTTTTGCCAGTCTCTGTGATGCTCACACCTGGAGTTGATCTCGATCCACCGCGCGCGTACATTAGACCCAAGAGAAGCAGACGTAGACAACGTGCTTATTTTTTTTCTGAGAAAGGGAAGTACAGAGAGGCTGGGGCGTGCTTTCTGTGTGCTGGGGAGCATCAGACTGAGACAGCGCTGCGGTGTGGGAGCCCCACGCAGAAAGGCTCGTAATTACAGCACACAGAGACGGGCTGCGTGGAGCCCAGCGGCGATAATTATGTCTGTCACATTCCACACGCACACACACGCACCCACACACAAACTCGCATGCACACACACACACACACACACACATGCGCACGCACACGCACACACACGTACACACACACACACGCACATACACACACATGCACACACGCGCACACACACAAGCGCACACACACACACAAGTAAGCAATGTGCTGTTTTTTTTAAGAGGTTTGAGGTGTCACAGGATGGATGGGATGAGCTGGGTTTCAAGTGCATGTATCTGAAATACAGTATGTTTTTTCATCAGTACATGCATGTATTTCTCATGTAATACATGTTATGACCAGCTCTTTTTTGTATGGCTCCAGCCTCCTGATGTGGTCGAGCATCCAGCTGGGTGCTGGGGTGGGACGTGCTGAGAATCTGCATTTTTCACCCCTGCCCTCGAATTTTAACCCTTTGAAGGGCAGGTTTTTTGAAGGGCAGAATATTTTTTCATAGTTCTTAATTCAGCACAACTCCTTTGCTTTTAGTTACCAGTAGTGATTGTTACATCAGCATTAGAATGTTCAGCTAACTCTTTAAGGTGCCAGATCACAAATATGTGATTAGAATGCTCTTAACTGAACATTCTAATGCTGATGTAACAATCACTACTGGTAGTTGGAACCAATGGAGTTCTCGAACACTGGCTTAGAATAAAAATTTTTGGGGCAAGCCAATATAGGTTTTAATGCATATAAAATTAATTACATAAAATATATAAATCATTCCTTTTTTCATTTATACAATTTTATCAGTGTTTTGCTCATTTTTTTTCAAATACCATAGAATATATTTCTGCATATATGCAATATACTTTTTAATTTTTTGAGTGATCCTTACATTTTTGAAGTGTTTTTTCTGAAGTTATTAGTAGTAAAGTAATTACTATACTACAGAGATTTGATAATTCTATAGACATTGCAGTCAGTGTGTGTGTTTTACAGACAGCGCTTGCACTGATTGATATGTTAACTCCTTGATATTGTCCAAGTCTTATTGCAGTCATTATATTTTAAGTTAATGGTGTAATCTTCTGCGTGAGCTGGAACTAATTTAAATACTCCACTATTCCAGCTCTCAGAAGAACGCCAGATTATTAAAGGCAATTTTCGCGAATGTGGGCCTTGGAATTATCTGCCTTTCTTATAAATGGCTCTGAGCTCAATTGTTCGGGCCTGTAATTGCACATTCCGCACAGTTCACACGGAAGGCCCTGTGGCTGCCGCTCACGCGCTCGTTCGGGCGGGGCGCGCGGGTTTGAGCGAGAGGGCTCACCTCAGCGCGTCTCCCCCCAGGTAGGCGACGGCTGGCGGCACTCTCGCGTTCGCATCGAGGAACAAGAAAAAGGAGAAAATTAAACGCGTGATTACGGACCAATAAGAAGAGAGACTTAAAAAAAAAAAAAAACATTTGCTCAGTTGTGTAGACGGTGTCAGTTCTGTCTTTTGAGTCATTGGCCCGAGATTCAGTCAGCGTTCGCTTTGTCATTAGCGCTTGGTTGCAGTTAAATGCAGGAGTTTATTTTTCTCCTCCTGAATAGACTTGGGAGAGTGGAAATATCGAACAATGTGTGATATCGAACAAAATAATTTTGTGAGATCAAAGCAAGTAAAGTTCTCTAATGCTTGGAGCCTGGCCACTGATTAGTCTACCGGGTATAAATTATTAGATTTTTTTTTTTTTTTTAAACGCCTTTGGCATGCAGGGGTTCTCTTAGATCACAGTGTCGATGAGACTCGTCTCCTTCATCCTCCTGATGTGATGTCATAGCGGCTCCACAGAACAGTGCAAAATGGCCGCTTATGTTTTTTTATGTTCTCCTGGTGGTCGTTCAGGCCTCGTGTGATTGGCTAACTTATGCCGTCTCTCTTCCTCCTCTGTGACCCCCAGATGGACCACGACCCCCGGAGCCCCGCCTACATCGCCACCCAGGGCCCCCTGCCCTCCACCGTCGCTGACTTCTGGCAGGTAACCATGGCAACACCCCCCCCCCCCCCCCACCTTACACACACACACACACACACACACACACATTACATTACATTACATTACATTCATTTAGCAGACGCTTTTATCCAAAGCGACGTACAAAAAGTGCATTTTCATGATCGTAGACAACTGCTGAACACGGGTTCAGTAAGGTACAATTACTTATTTTGTAAAGCTATTTCTAGCCGAGAACAAAAAACACTATCCTGGTCTAACATCTGCAAAGCCAAACTAGGCAGAAGAATAAGCTACAGTATTAGGACGAATACAATTTACCAAGAAGTGCAGGGAAGGGGCAACATGTAACAAGTGATAGGAAAAGGGTTTTTTTTTTTTTTTTTTTTTTTTTAATATATACAGCGTGGTGGTGGTTATTCTAGGTATAGTCTGAAGAGATGAGTCTTCAGGCCACGGCGGAAGATGGATAGTGAGGGGGAGGTTCGGAGAGGGACGGGGAGTTCGTTCCACCACTGGGGAGCTAGGGTGGAGAAGCTCTGTGATCCCTTTGGGCGGGTGGGAGGGGTTGCAAGACGCCCTGCTGCCGCAGAGCGGAGTGGTCGAGCAGGCACATAGAATTGAGTCATGTCCTGCAAGTAGATGGGGGCTGTCCTGTTGGCGGCAGTCCTGTTGGCGGCAGTGTAGGCAAGGGTCAGGGCTTTGAATCGGATCCTGGCAGCGACCGGTAGCCAGTGAAGTGATCGCAGCAGAGGAGTGACATGGGAGAATTTGGGGAGGTTGGGAGGTCACACGTGTGACCATATTATGGTTTAGTTGTGCATCAGCAACCTCAGAAACATGCTAGTACTGTGAATCAGTCAAACTTCAAAAATGTGTGTGTGAAGCAATGGTTGAGAACCTACGATAGATTTGGCGGCCTGTCCAAGGTGCATTCCTGCCTCTCCCCCAGTGCATTCTGGGATAGGCTCCAGTGCCGCCCGTGACCCTGACCAGAAATAAGCGGAATAATAGATGTTGGATGAATGGATGGATGGATGGATGGATGGAAGAGGAGAACAAAATGCTGATTGACTCATTACCTGCGTTGTGACCAAGCAGCAAACTGAAGACTTAAAAAATGATCATTTTTAGGGACACACTTTTTATCAGAAATGAGTAGTTATGTAATAAGCGAACTCGTTTTGTCTCTTGTACTCTGCGCCCGGGGGCAGATTTTTCTTGTGTGTTTTTTCTTGGCTTTTTCAGTTCGGTTTGTAGTTAAGGACTTAATTCCACGCAGACTGAACTTCTCTCAGTCGATTTTTGGTGTTAATTAAATGGTGAGTAGGAAGGCGTGTTCGTGCTGCGGATGGGGGTGTAAGAAATCGCTGGTTTTGGCTAGTTCTTTAGAGCGGAGCAGATTGTGTGTTTAACTTTTAAAATGGGACCTGTGGGTTTGGTAGGCATTACAATACGCTACGGGCATTTAGCAGACGCTCTTAGTTAGAGCGAATTACACAACTTTCTGCACAGCTATATATGATATCCAGCTATATGAAGAAAAGAAAAAAAGGTTAACGTGTAGTAGTTGTGTAGTCATCTTGTTAAGAACATCTGCTAAATGTTGGTATTATATGTGCAACACTGATGAGCCAAAATTAACTTCTAAAGAAACAAATGGTGGGAGGCTGACATTTCCTGAACCTGGTGATAGCCACGATAAGCTGATAATGGATGGATTGATTGAACCAATCAGAAGGCTTTACTCTCCACGGCAAAACACAATGGTTTGTTCAAGTCATAACCAATCAGAACCATTGATGGCACATGGTAGCATTACCCTTTTTTTTGGTTTTGTGAACTCTCCCGTTGCTGAGACATAACCTTTAAAATCATCCCAGTGTCTGGTATTTCATTTCAGTTGATCTAATTATTTCCTGTCTGTTTACATATCACTGTTCAGAAGTAGGTCATCTTAGTTCCGGGCGCGATATCCAGCCCGTTTTCTGAGAGATTATGAAGTACCTGAGAACATCGCCGAATATGAAGGCTGCGTGGCGTAGATTTATTTCACCGCCTCTTCTTGGGGACGGATTTAAATACTGAACGATGATGTAGGCTTCAGATGACCGTAGTTAACTGAGAGCAGACGCAGCTCGTGCCGACTGTGCCGACGAAATATGGAGGTTCCACAGAAAGAATGTTCCGGAATGTACAGTGAAGAGCGCTCAGTTGTCTTTTTTTCCTGTGAGGTTCACAGTGAGGACCTGCACCAGGTCCAATCAGCTGGCCTGGTTTTTATGGAGTCATTCCTTCTGCACTCGCAACCGCGTGGATGGACCTCCTGGGCTGGATCAAAGAAAATGAGTTTATAGTCGACACCACTGTATTTTTATCGCTCGCGTAATATCCATTTTCATTTTCATAAATGGGTTCTGCAGGCTCATAGATGCACCAGAAACGCATTAAACTGTTATAATATCAAATGAATCCAACCCAGCCAGACCTATTTCACAGGCGGTGCATATGAACAGGGAATTTTATTTTTTTTTTTTTTTAATAAATAGCAAATTTTTCTCAAAATACAAGTGCACAAAAGGAAGAGGACCATATGCCAGAAATAAGGGCATTGGCTGCGTGCTGTTCTGTGGCAGTTTGAATGCGGGGTGGGAGAACGTGAAACTAGACCAGAGCTAAACCGTTTAATTATGCCGCCCGTGAGCAGAGGGGTAGAAACCCAACTCCAGCGTCAGCACTTTCAGGGCTGTAAAGTTTACACGGGAGAAAGATAATCAGCGGAGGAAGTGTTCGCCTCTCCGGAGAACGATTTAGGCGAGTCCTGCTTGACGCCCAGCATCATGGTGCAGATGATTTCACTCGATTGTGGTCGTAGTGGAAATCGGAGATGTCCAGAAGGGCCTCGGTATCTGCTGGGTTCTACACTTAACTGTCAAGTCATTGATCGTTTCCAAGGCCTCACTGCTGATTGAAAGGATTTCAGATTTATTTTTCTTTTTTTAAACTAGAGCACTGGAACTGAATAACATTAACAATAACATGCCTTATTAATATTTAAGGCTCCTCCAGGAATCAGACAAACGAGCGCTGTGGGAACAGGCGTTTAACCCCGTGGTGCACGGCTCTCTTCCTGGACGGCCGGTTTTTCTGCTCATTTTTTGTTCCAACCAATTATTCTGGCTTCATTTCGTAAGCTTCCGTATTCCAGGGCTGTCAGGGTGAGATCTGAAATTCAAATATTCTTCTTAGAGGGGAAAGAAAACATCCTTTTTTAAAAATTGTTAAAAATGAATGTTTTAACGTGTCATTTTCTTTATCTCATATGCTGAAAATCTAACGTGCTTCAGAACAGTACCTCGTGCTTGCCTGAATGGTAAATGGACTGAATTTATATAGCGCTTTTATCCAAAGCGCTTTACAATTGATGCCTCTCATTCGCCAGAGCAGTTAGGTGTTA